>NC_142643.1:21532651-21835681 GCF_053813885.1 Theobroma cacao
AATAAAGCTTTTGAAGGCATAAGTGACTATAAAAGAAGTTTTCTTCTCAATGAATGGTTTTTGCTTCACGTTTCTCGAGGTAAACATTCAATTATAATCCGTTTTAACCCAAAATGTAAAAAAAATTCAACTTAAAATCAATTACGAGATTATATGATCATTTAAAGGCATAAATAAAGCTTTTGAAGGCATAAGTGACTATAAACGAAGTTTTCTTCTCAATGAATGGTTTTTGCATCACGTTTCTCGAGGTAAACATTCAATTATAATCTGTTTTGACCAAAAATGTAAAAAAATTCAACTTAAAATAAATTATAAGATTATATAATCATTTAAAGGGAGAAATAAAGCTTTTGAAGGCATAAGTGACTATAAAAGAAGTTTTCTTCTCAATGAATGGTTTTTGCATCACGTTTCCCGAGGTAAACATTCAATTATAATCTGTTTTGACCAAAAATGTAAAAAAAATTCAACTTAAAATCGATTATGAGATTATATGATCATTTAAAGGCATAAATAAAGCTTTTGAAGGCAAAAGTGACTATAAAAGAAGTTTTCTTCTCAATGAATGGTTTTTGCATCTCGTTTCTCGAGGTAAACATTCAATTATAATCTGTTTTAACCCAAAATGTAAAAAAATTCAACTTAAAATAAGTTATAAGATTATATAATCATTTAAAAAAAGAAATAAAGCTTTTGAAGGCATAAGTGACTATAAAAGAAGTTTTCTTCTCAATGAATGGTTTTTGCTTCACATTTCCCGAGGTAAACATTCAATTATAATCTGTTTTAACCCAAAATGTAAAAAAAATTCAACTTAAAATCAATTATGAGATTATATGATCATTTCAAGGCATAAACAAAGCTTTTGAAGGCATAAGTGACTATAAAAGAAGTTTTCTTCTCAATGAATGGTTTTTGCATCACGTTTCTCGAGGTAAACATTCAATTATAATCTGTTTTAACCCAAAATGTAAAAGAATTCAACTTAAAATAAGTTATAAGATGATATAATCATTTAAAGGGAGAAATAAAGCTTTTGAAGGCATAAGTGACTATAAAAGAAGTTTTCTTCTCAATGGATGCTTTTTCCTTCACGTTTCCCAAGGTAAACATTCAATTATAATCTGTTTTAACCCAAAATGTAAAAAAATTCAACTTAAAATAAGTTATAAGATTATATAATCATTTAAAAAAAGAAATAAAGCTTTTGAAGGCATAAGTGACTATAAAAGAAGTTTTCTTCTCAATGAATGGTTTTTACATCACGTTTCCCAAGGTAAACATTCAATTATAATCTGTTTTGACCAAAAATGTAAAAAAAATTCAACTTAAAATCAATTATGAGATTATATGATCATTTAAAGGCATAAATAAAGCTTTTGAAGGCATAACTGACTATAAAAGAAGTTTTCTTCTCAATGAATGGTTTTTGCATCTCGTTTCTCGAGGTAAACATTCAATTATAATCTGTTTTAACCCAAAATGTAAAAAAATTCAACTTAAAATAAGTTATAAGATTATATAATCATTTAAAAAAAGAAATAAAGCTTTTGAAGGCATAAGTGACTATAAAAGAAGTTTTCTTCTCAATGAATGGTTTTTGCTTCACGTTTCCCGAGGTAAACATTCAATTATAATCCGTTTTAACCGAAAATGTAAAAAAAATTCAACTTAAAATCTATTACGAGATTATATGATCATTTAAAGGCATAAATAAAGCTTTTGAAGGCATAAGTGACTATAAAAGAAGTTTTCTTCTCAATGAATGCTTTTTCCTTCACGTTTCCCAAGGTAAACATTCAATTATAATCTGTTCTAACCCAAAAAGTAAAAAAATTCAACTTAAAATAAGTTATAAGATTATATAATCATTTAAAGGGAGAAATAAAGCTTTTGAAGGCATAAGTGACTATAAAAGAAGTTTTCTTCTCAATGAATGGTTTTTGCATCACGTTTCTCGAGGTAAACATTCAATTATAATCTGTTTTAAGCCAAAATGTAAAAAAATTCAACTTAAAATAAGTTATAAGATTATATAATCATTTAAGAAAAGAAATAAAGCTTTTGAAGGCATAAGTGACTATAAAACAAGTTTTCTTCTCAATGAATGCTTTTTCCTTCACGTTTCTCGAGGTAAACATTCAATTATAATCTGTTTTAACCCAAAATGTAAAAAAAATCTACTTAAAATAAGTTATAAGATTATATAATCATTTAAAGGGAGAAATAAAGCTTTTGAAGGCATAAGTGACTATAAAAGAAGTTTTCTTCTCAATGAATGGTTTTTGCTTCACGTTTCTCGAGGTAAACATTCAATTATAATCTGTTTTAACCCAAAATGTAAAAAAAATTCAACTTAAAATCAATTATGAGATTATATGATCATTTCAAGGCATAAATAAAGCTTTTGAAGGCATAAGTGACTATAAAAGAAGTTTTCTTCTCAATGAATGGTTTTTGCATCACGTTTCTCGAGGTAAACATTCAATTATAATCTGTTTTAACCCAAAATGTAAAAAAAATCAACTTAAAATAAGTTATAAGATTATATAATCATTTAAAAAAAGAAATAAAGCTTTTGAAGGCATAAGTGACTATAAAAGAAGTTTTCTTCTCAATGAATGGTTTTTGCATCACGTTTCCCGAGGTAAACATTCAATTATAATCCGTTTTAACCCAAAACGTAAAAAAATTCAACTTAAAATAAGTTATAAGATTATATAATCATTTAAAGTGAGAAATAAAGCTTTTGAAGGCATAAGTGACTATAAAAGAAGTTTTCTTCTCAATGAATGGTTTTTGCTTCACGTTTCTCGAGGTAAACATTCAATTATAATCCGTTTTAACCCAAAATGTAAAAAAAATTCAACTTAAAATCAATTACGAGATTATATGATCATTTAAAGGCATAAATAAAGCTTTTGAAGGCATAAGTGACTATAAACGAAGTTTTCTTCTCAATGAATGGTTTTTGCATCACGTTTCTCGAGGTAAACATTCAATTATAATCTGTTTTGACCAAAAATGTACAAAAATTCAACTTAAAATAAATTATAAGATTATATAATCATTTAAAGGGAGAAATAAAGCTTTTGAAGGCATAAGTGACTATAAAAGAAGTTTTCTTCTCAATGAATGGTTTTTGCATCACGTTTCCCGAGGTAAACATTCAATTATAATCTATTTTGACCAAAAATGTAAAAAAAATTCAACTTAAAATCGATTATGAGATTATATGATCATTTAAAGGCATAAATAAAGCTTTTGAAGGCAAAAGTGACTATAAAAGAAGTTTTCTTCTCAATGAATGGTTTTTGCATCTCGTTTCTCGAGGTAAACATTCAATTATAATCTGTTTTAACCCAAAATGTAAAAAAATTCAACTTAAAATAAGTTATAAGATTATATAATCATTTAAAAAAAGAAATAAAGCTTTTGAAGGCATAAGTGACTATAAAAGAAGTTTTCTTCTCAATGAATGGTTTTTGCTTCACATTTCCCGAGGTAAACATTCAATTATAATCTGTTTTAACCCAAAATGTAAAAAAAATTCAACTTAAAATCAATTATGAGATTATATGATCATTTCAAGGCATAAACAAAGCTTTTGAAGGCATAAGTGACTATAAAAGAAGTTTTCTTCTCAATGAATGGTTTTTGCATCACGTTTCTCGAGGTAAACATTCAATTATAATCTGTTTTAACCCAAAATGTAAAAGAATTCAACTTAAAATAAGTTATAAGATGATATAATCATTTAAAGGGAGAAATAAAGCTTTTGAAGGCATAAGTGACTATAAAAGAAGTTTTCTTCTCAATGGATGCTTTTTCCTTCACGTTTCCCAAGGTAAACATTCAATTATAATCTGTTTTAACCCAAAATGTAAAAAAATTCAACTTAAAATAAGTTATAAGATTATATAATCATTTAAAAAAAGAAATAAAGCTTTTGAAGGCATAAGTGACTATAAAAGAAGTTTTCTTCTCAATGAATGGTTTTTGCTTCACGTTTCCCGAGGTAAACATTCAATTATAATCTGTTTTAACTCAAAATGTAAAAAAAATTCAACTTAAAATCAATTATGAGATTATATGATCATTTAAAGGCATAAATAAAGCTTTTGAAGGCATAAGTGACTATAAAAGAAGTTTTCTTCTCAATGAATGGTTTTTGCATCACGTTTCCCGAGGTAAACATTCAATTATAATCTGTTTTAACCCAAAACGTAAAAAAATTCAACTTAAAATAAGTTATAAGATTATATAATCATTTAAAGTGAGAAATAAAGATTTTGAAGGCATAAGTGACTATAAAAGAAGTTTTCTTCTCAATGAATGGTTTTTGCTTCACGTTTCCCGAGGTAAACATTCAACTATAATCTGTTTTAACCCAAAATGTAAAAAAAAATTCAACTTAAAATAAGTTATAAGATTATATAATCATTTAAAAAAAGAAATAAAGCTTTTGAAGGCATAAGTGACTATAAAAGAAGTTTTCTTCACAATGAATGGTTTTTGATTCACGTTTCCCGAGGTAAACATTCAATTATAATCTGTTTTAACCCAAAATGTAAAAACAATTCAACTTAAAATAAGTTATAAGATTATATAATCATTTAAAGGGAGAAATAAAGCTTTCGAAGGCATAAGTGACTATAAAAGAAGTTTTCTTCACAATGAATGGTTTTTGATTCATGTTTCCCGAGGTAAACATTCAATTATAATCTGTTTTAACCCAAAATGTAAAAACAATTCAACTTAAAATCAATTATGAGATTATATGATCATTTCAAGGCATAAACAAAGCTTTTGAAGGCATAAGTGACTATAAAAGAAGTTTTCTTCTCAATGAATGGTTTTTGCATCACGTTTCTCGAGGTAAACATTCAATTATAATCTGTTTTAAGCCAAAATGTAAAAAAATTCAACTTAAAATAAGTTATAAGATTATATAATCATTTAAGAATAGAAATAAAGCTTTTGAAGGCATAAGTGACTATAAAACAAGTTTTCTTCTCAATGAATGCTTTTTCCTTCACGTTTCTCGAGGTAAACATTCAATTATAATCTGTTTTAACCCAAAATGTAAAAAAAATCTACTTAAAATAAGTTATAAGATTATATAATCATTTAAAGGGAGAAATAAAGCTTTTGAAGGCATAAGTGACTATAAAAGAAGTTTTCTTCTCAATGAATGGTTTTTGCTTCACGTTTCCCGAGGTAAACATTCAATTATAATCTGTTTTAACCCAAAATGTAAAAAAAATTCAACTTAAAATCAATTATGAGATTATATGATCATTTCAAGGCATAAATAAAGCTTTTGAAGGCATAAGTGACTATAAAAGAAGTTTTCTTCTCAATGAATGGTTTTTGCATCACGTTTCTCGAGGTAAACATTCAATTATAATCTGTTTTAACCCAAAATGTAAAAAAAATCAACTTAAAATAAGTTATAAGATTATATAATCATTTAAAAAAAGAAATAAAGCTTTTGAAGGCATAAGTGACTATAAAAGAAGTTTTCTTCTCAATGAATGGTTTTTGCATCACGTTTCCCGAGGTAAACATTCAATTATAATCCGTTTTAACCCAAAACGTAAAAAAATTCAACTTAAAATAAGTTATAAGATTATATAATCATTTAAAGTGAGAAATAAAGCTTTTGAAGGCATAAGTGACTATAAAAGAAGTTTTCTTCTCAATGAATGGTTTTTGCTTCACGTTTCCCGAGGTAAACATTCAATTATAATCCGTTTTAACCCAAAATGTAAAAAAAATTCAACTTAAAATCAATTACGAGATTATATGATCATTTAAAGGCATAAATAAAGCTTTTGAAGGCATAAGTGACTATAAACGAAGTTTTCTTCTCAATGAATGGTTTTTGCATCACGTTTCTCGAGGTAAACATTCAATTATAATCTGTTTTGACCAAAAATGTAAAAAAATTCAACTTAAAATAAATTATAAGATTATATAATCATTTAAAGGGAGAAATAAAGCTTTTGAAGGCATAAGTGACTATAAAAGAAGTTTTCTTCTCAATGAATGGTTTTTGTATCACGTTTCCCGAGGTAAACATTCAATTATAATCTGTTTTGACCAAAAATGTAAAAAAAATTCAACTTAAAATCGATTATGAGATTATATGATCATTTAAAGGCATAAATAAAGCTTTTGAAGGCAAAAGTGACTATAAAAGAAGTTTTCTTCTCAATGAATGGTTTTTGCATCTCGTTTCTCGAGGTAAACATTCAATTATAATCTGTTTTAACCCAAAATGTAAAAAAATTCAACTTAAAATAAGTTATAAGATTATATAATCATTTAAAAAAAGAAATAAAGCTTTTGAAGGCATAAGTGACTATAAAAGAAGTTTTCTTCTCAATGAATGGTTTTTGATTCACGTTTCCCGAGGTAAACATTCAATTATAATCTGTTTTAACCCAAAATGTAAAAACAATTCAACTTAAAATCAATTATGAGATTATATGATCATTTCAAGGCATAAATAAAGCTTTTGAAGGCATAAGTGACTATAAAAGAAGTTTTCTTCTCAATGAATGGTTTTTGCATCACGTTTCCCGAGGTAAACATTCAATTATAATCTGTTTTAAGCCAAAATGTAAAAAAATTCAACTTAAAATAAGTTATAAGATTATATAATCATTTAAGAAAAGAAATAAAGCTTTTGAAGGCATAAGTGACTATAAAACAAGTTTTCTTCTCAATGAATGCTTTTTCCTTCACGTTTCTCGAGGTAAACATTCAATTATAATCTGTTTTAACCCAAAATGTAAAAAAAATCTACTTAAAATAAGTTATAAGATTATATAATCATTTAAAGGGAGAAATAAAGCTTTTGAAGGCATAAGTGACTATAAAAGAAGTTTTCTTCTCAATGAATGGTTTTTGCTTCACGTTTCTCGAGGTAAACATTCAATTATAATCTGTTTTAACTCAAAATGTAAAAAAAATTCAACTTAAAATCAATTATGAGATTATATGATCATTTAAAGGCATAAATAAAGCTTTTGAAGGCATAAGTGACTATAAAAGAAGTTTTCTTCTCAATGAATGGTTTTTGCATCACGTTTCCCGAGGTAAACATTCAATTATAATCTGTTTTAACCCAAAACGTAAAAAAATTCAACTTAAAATAAGTTATAAGATTATATAATCATTTAAAGTGAGAAATAAAGCTTTTGAAGGCATAAGTGACTATAAAAGAAGTTTTCTTCTCAATGAATGGTTTTTGCTTCACGTTTCCCGAGGTAAACATTCAACTATAATCTGTTTTAACCCAAAATGTAAAAAAAAATTCAACTTAAAATAAGTTATAAGATTATATAATCATTTAAAAAAAGAAATAAAGCTTTTGAAGGTATAAGTGACTATAAAAGAAGTTTTCTTCACAATGAATGGTTTTTGATTCACGTTTCCCGAGGTAAACATTCAATAATAATCTGTTTTAACCCAAAATGTAAAAACAATTCAACTTAAAATCAATTATGAGATTATATGATCATTTCAAGGCATAAATAAAGCTTTTGAAGGCATAAGTGACTATAAAAGAAGTTTTCTTCTCAATGAATGGTTTTTGCATCACGTTTCCCGAGGTAAACATTCAATTATAATCTGTTTTAACCCAAAACGTAAAAAAATTCAACTTAAAATAAGTTATAAGATTATATAATCATTTAAAGTGAGTAATAAAGCTTTTGAAGGCATAAGTGACTATAAAAGAAGTTTTCTTCCCAATGAATGGTTTTTGCATCACGTTTCCCGAGGTAAACATTCAATTATAATCCGTTTTAACCCAAAACGTAAAAAAATTCAACTTAAAATAAGTTATAAGATTATATAATCATTTAAAGTGAGAAATAAAGCTTTTGAAGGCATAAGTGACTATAAAAGAAGTTTTCTTCTCAATGAATGGTTTTTGCTTCACGTTTCCCGAGGTAAACATTCAATTATAATCCGTTTTAACCCAAAATGTAAAAAAAATTCAACTTAAAATCAATTACGAGATTATATGATCATTTAAAGGCATAAATAAAGCTTTTGAAGGCATAAGTGACTATAAACGAAGTTTTCTTCTCAATGAATGGTTTTTGCATCACGTTTCTCGAGGTAAACATTCAATTATAATCTGTTTTGACCAAAAATGTAAAAAAATTCAACTTAAAATAAATTATAAGATTATATAATCATTTAAAGGGAGAAATAAAGCTTTTGAAGGCATAAGTGACTATAAAAGAAGTTTTCTTCTCAATGAATGGTTTTTGCATCACGTTTCCCGAGGTAAACATTCAATTATAATCTGTTTTGACCAAAAATGTAAAAAAAATTCAACTTAAAATCGATTATGAGATTATATGATCATTTAAAGGCATAAATAAAGCTTTTGAAGGCAAAAGTGACTATAAAAGAAGTTTTCTTCTCAAGGAATGGTTTTTGCATCTCGTTTCTCGAGGTAAACATTCAATTATAATCTGTTTTAACCCAAAATGTAAAAAAATTCAACTTAAAATAAGTTATAAGATTATATAATCATTTAAAAAAAGAAATAAAGCTTTTGAAGGCATAAGTGACTATAAAAGAAGTTTTCTTCTCAATGAATGGTTTTTGCTTCACATTTCCCGAGGTAAACATTCAATTATAATCTGTTTTAACCCAAAATGTAAAAAAAATTCAACTTAAAATCAATTATGAGATTATATGATCATTTCAAGGCATAAACAAAGCTTTTGAAGGCATAAGTGACTATAAAAGAAGTTTTCTTCTCAATGAATGGTTTTTGCATCACGTTTCTCGAGGTAAACATTCAATTATAATCTGTTTTAACCCAAAATGTAAAAGAATTCAACTTAAAATAAGTTATAAGATGATATAATCATTTAAAGGGAGAAATAAAGCTTTTGAAGTCATAAGTGACTATAAAAGAAGTTTTCTTCTCAATGGATGCTTTTTCCTTCACGTTTCCCAAGGTAAACATTCAATTATAATCTGTTTTAACCCAAAATGTAAAAAAAATCAACTTAAAATAAGTTATAAGATTATATAATCATTTAAAAAAAGAAATAAAGCTTTTGAAGGTATAAGTGACTATAACAGAAGTTTTCTTCTCAATGAATGGTTTTTGCTTCACATTTCCCGAGGTAAACATTCAATTATAATCTGTTTTAACCCAAAATGTAAAAAAAATTCAACTTAAAATCAATTATGAGATTATATGATCATTTCAAGGCATAAACAAAGCTTTTGAAGGCATAAGTGACTATAAAAGAAGTTTTCTTCTCAATGAATGGTTTTTGCATCACGTTTCCCGAGGTAAACATTCAATTATAATCTGTTTTAACCCAAAATGTAAAAAAATTCAACTTAAAATAAGTTATAAGATTATATAATCATTTAAAAAAAGAAATAAAGCTTTTGAAGGCATAAGTGACTATAAAAGAAGTTTTCTTCTCAATGAATGGTTTTTACATCACGTTTCCCGAGGTAAACATTCAATTATAATCTGTTTTGACCAAAAATGTAAAAAAAATTCAACTTAAAATCAATTATGAGATTATATGATCATTTAAAGGCATAAATAAAGCTTTTGAAGGCATAACTGACTATAAAAGAAGTTTTCTTCTCAATGAATGGTTTTTGCATCTCGTTTCTCGAGGTAAACATTCAATTATAATCTGTTTTAACCCAAAATGTAAAAAAATTCAACTTAAAATAAGTTATAAGATTATATAATCATTTAAAAAAAGAAATAAAGCTTTTGAAGGCATAAGTGACTATAAAAGAAGTTTTCTTCTCAATGAATGGTTTTTGCTTCACGTTTTCCGAGGTAAACATTCAATTATAATCCGTTTTAACCGAAAATGTAAAAAAAATTCAACTTAAAATCTATTACGAGATTATATGATCATTTAAAGGCATAAATAAAGCTTTTGAAGGCATAAGTGACTATAAAAGAAGTTTTCTTCTCAATGAATGCTTTTTCCTTCACGTTTCCCAAGGTAAACATTCAATTATAATCTGTTCTAACCCAAAAAGTAAAAAAATTCAACTTAAAATAAGTTATAAGATTATATAATCATTTAAAGGGAGAAATAAAGCTTTTGAAGGCATAAGTGACTATAAAAGAAGTTTTCTTCTCAATGAATGGTTTTTGCATCACGTTTCTCGAGGTAAACATTCAATTATAATCTGTTTTAAGCCAAAATGTAAAAAAATTCAACTTAAAATAAGTTATAAGATTATATAATCATTTAAGAAAAGAAATAAAGCTTTTGAAGGCATAAGTGACTATAAAACAAGTTTTCTTCTCAATGAATGCTTTTTCCTTCACGTTTCTCGAGGTAAACATTCAATTATAATCTGTTTTAACCCAAAATGTAAAAAAAATCTACTTAAAATAAGTTATAAGATTATGTAATCATTTAAAGGGAGAAATAAAGCTTTTGAAGGCATAAGTGACTATAAAAGAAGTTTTCTTCTCAATGAATGGTTTTTGCTTCACGTTTCTCGAGGTAAACATTCAATTATAATCTGTTTTAACCCAAAATGTAAAAAAAATTCAACTTAAAATCAATTATGAGATTATATGATCATTTCAAGGCATAAATAAAGCTTTTGAAGGCATAAGTGACTATAAAAGAAGTTTTCTTCTCAATGAATGGTTTTTGCATCACGTTTCTCGAGGTAAACATTCAATTATAATCTGTTTTAACCCAAAATGTAAAAAAAATCAACTTAAAATAAGTTATAAGATTATATAATCATTTAAACAAAGAAATAAAGCTTTCGAAGGCATAAGTGACTATAAAAGAAGTTTTCTTCTCAATGAATGGTTTTTGCATCACGTTTCCCGAGGTAAACATTCAATTATAATCCGTTTTAACCCAAAACGTAAAAAAATTCAACTTAAAATAAGTTATAAGATTATATAATCATTTAAAGTGAGAAATAAAGCTTTTGAAGGCATAAGTGACTATAAAAGAAGTTTTCTTCTCAATGAATGGTTTTTGCTTCACGTTTCTCGGGGTAAACATTCAATTATAATCCGTTTTAACCCAAAATGTAAAAAAAATTCAACTTAAAATCAATTACGAGATTATATGATCATTTAAAGGCATAAATAAAGCTTTTGAAGGCATAAGTGACTATAAAAGAAGTTTTCTTCTCAATGAATGGTTTTTGCATCACGTTTCTCGAGGTAAACATTCAATTATAATCTGTTTTAACCCAAAATGTAAAAAAATTCAACTTAAAATAAGTTATAAGATTATATAATCATTTAAAAAAAGAAATAAAGCTTTTGAAGGCATAAGTGACTATAAAAGAAGTTTTCTTCTCAATGAATGGTTTTTACATCACGTTTCCCAAGGTAAACATTCAATTATAATCTGTTTTGACCAAAAATGTAAAAAAAATTCAACTTAAAATCAATTATGAGATTATATGATCATTTAAAGGCATAAATAAAGCTTTTGAAGGCATAACTGACTATAAAAGAAGTTTTCTTCTCAATGAATGGTTTTTGCATCTCGTTTCTCGAGGTAAACATTCAATTATAATCTGTTTTAACCCAAAATGTAAAAAAATTCAACTTAAAATAAGTTATAAGATTATATAATCATTTAAAAAAAGAAATAAAGCTTTTGAAGGCATAAGTGACTATAAAAGAAGTTTTCTTCTCAATGAATGGTTTTTGCTTCACGTTTCCCGAGGTAAACATTCAATTATAATCCGTTTTAACCGAAAATGTAAAAAAAATTCAACTTAAAATCTATTACGAGATTATATGATCATTTAAAGGCATAAATAAAGCTTTTGAAGGCATAAGTGACTATAAAAGAAGTTTTCTTCTCAATGAATGCTTTTTCCTTCACGTTTCCCAAGGTAAACATTCAATTATAATCTGTTCTAACCCAAAAAGTAAAAAAATTCAACTTAAAATAAGTTATAAGATTATATAATCATTTAAAGGGAGAAATAAAGCTTTTGAAGGCATAAGTGACTATAAAAGAAGTTTTCTTCTCAATGAATGGTTTTTGCATCACGTTTCTCGAGGTAAACATTCAATTATAATCTGTTTTAACCCAAAATGTAAAAACAATTCAACTTAAAATCAATTATGAGATTATATGATCATTTCAAGGCATAAACAAAGCTTTTGAAGGCATAAGTGACTATAAAAGAAGTTTTCTTCTCAATGAATGGTTTTTGCATCACGTTTCTCGAGGTAAACATTCAATTATAATCTGTTTTAGGCCAAAATGTAAAAAAATTCAACTTAAAATAAGTTATAAGATTATATAATCATTTAAGAATAGAAATAAAGCTTTTGAAGGCATAAGTGACTATAAAACAAGTTTTCTTCTCAATGAATGCTTTTTCCTTCACGTTTCTCGAGGTAAACATTCAATTATAATCTGTTTTAACCCAAAATGTAAAAAAAATCTACTTAAAATAAGTTATAAGATTATATAATCATTTAAAGGGAGAAATAAAGCTTTTGAAGGCATAAGTGACTATAAAAGAAGTTTTCTTCTCAATGAATGGTTTTTGCTTCACGTTTCCCGAGGTAAACATTCAATTATAATCTGTTTTAACCCAAAATGTAAAAAAAATTCAACTTAAAATCAATTATGAGATTATATGATCATTTAAAGGCATAAATAAAGCTTTTGAAGGCATAACTGACTATAAAAGAAGTTTTCTTCTCAATGAATGGTTTTTGCATCTCGTTTCTCGAGGTAAACATTCAATTATAATCTGTTTTAACCCAAAATGTAAAAAAATTCAACTTAAAATAAGTTATAAGATTATATAATCATTTAAGAATAGAAATAAAGCTTTTGAAGGCATAAGTGACTATAAAACAAGTTTTCTTCTCAATGAATGCTTTTTCCTTCACGTTTCTCGAGGTAAACATTCAATTATAATCTGTTTTAACCCAAAATGTAAAAACAATCTACTTAAAATAAGTTATAAGATTATATAATCATTTAAAGGGAGAAATAAAGCTTTTGAAGGCATAAGTGACTATAAAAGAAGTTTTCTTCTCAATGAATGGTTTTTGCTTCACGTTTCCCGAGGTAAACATTCAATTATAATCTGTTTTAACCCAAAATGTAAAAAAAATTCAACTTAAAATCAATTATGAGATTATATGATCATTTAAAGGCATAAATAAAGCTTTTGAAGGCATAACTGACTATAAAAGAAGTTTTCTTCTCAATGAATGGTTTTTGCATCTCGTTTCTCGAGGTAAACATTCAATTATAATCTGTTTTAACCCAAAATGTAAAAAAATTCAACTTAAAATAAGTTATAAGATTATATAATCATTTAAAAAAAGAAATAAAGCTTTTGAAGGCATAAGTGACTATAAAAGAAGTTTTCTTCTCAATGAATGGTTTTTGCTTCACGTTTCTCGAGGTAAACATTCAATTATAATCCGTTTTAACCAAAAATGTAAAAAAAATTCAACTTAAAATCTATTACGAGATTATATGATCATTTAAAGGCATAAATAAAGCTTTTGAAGGCATAAGTGACTATAAAAGAAGTTTTCTTCTCAATGAATGCTTTTTCCTTCACGTTTCCCAAGGTAAACATTCAATTATAATCTGTTCTAACCCAAAAAGTAAAAAAATTCAACTTAAAATAAGTTATAAGATTATATAATCATTTAAAGGGAGAAATAAAGCTTTTGAAGGCATAAGTGACTATAAAAGAAGTTTTCTTCTCAATGAATGGTTTTTGCATCACGTTTCTCGAGGTAAACATTCAATTATAATCTGTTTTAACCCAAAATGTAAAAACAATTCAACTTAAAATCAATTATGAGATTATATGATCATTTCAAGGCATAAACAAAGCTTTTGAAGGCATAAGTGACTATAAAAGAAGTTTTCTTCTCAATGAATGGTTTTTGCATCACGTTTCTCGAGGTAAACATTCAATTATAATCTGTTTTAAGCCAAAATGTAAAAAAATTCAACTTAAAATAAGTTATAAGATTATATAATCATTTAAGAATAGAAATAAAGCTTTTGAAGGCATAAGTGACTATAAAACAAGTTTTCTTCTCAATGAATGCTTTTTCCTTCACGTTTCTCGAGGTAAACATTCAATTATAATCTGTTTTAACCCAAAATGTAAAAAAAATCTACTTAAAATAAGTTATAAGATTATATAATCATTTAAAGGGAGAAATAAAGCTTTTGAAGGCATAAGTGACTATAAAAGAAGTTTTCTTCTCAATGAATGGTTTTTGCTTCACGTTTCCCGAGGTAAACATTCAATTATAATCTGTTTTAACCCAAAATGTAAAAAAAATTCAACTTAAAATCAATTATGAGATTATATGATCATTTCAAGGCATAAATAAAGCTTTTGAAGGCATAAGTGACTATAAAAGAAGTTTTCTTCTCAATGAATGGTTTTTGCATCACGTTTCTCGAGGTAAACATTCAATTATAATCTGTTTTAACCCAAAATGTAAAAAAAATCAACTTAAAATAAGTTATAAGATTATATAATCATTTAAAAAAAGAAATAAAGCTTTTGAAGGCATAAGTGACTATAAAAGAAGTTTTCTTCTCAATGAATGGTTTTTGCATCACGTTTCCCGAGGTAAACATTCAATTATAATCCGTTTTAACCCAAAACGTAAAAAAATTCAACTTAAAATAAGTTATAAGATTATATAATCATTTAAAGTGAGAAATAAAGCTTTTGAAGGCATAAGTGACTATAAAAGAAGTTTTCTTCTCAATGAATGGTTTTTGCTTCACGTTTCCCGAGGTAAACATTCAATTATAATCCGTTTTAACCCAAAATGTAAAAAAAATTCAACTTAAAATCAATTACGAGATTATATGATCATTTAAAGGCATAAATAAAGCTTTTGAAGGCATAAGTGACTATAAACGAAGTTTTCTTCTCAATGAATGGTTTTTGCATCACGTTTCTCGAGGTAAACATTCAATTATAATCTGTTTTGACCAAAAATGTACAAAAATTCAACTTAAAATAAATTATAAGATTATATAATCATTTAAAGGGAGAAATAAAGCTTTTGAAGGCATAAGTGACTATAAAAGAAGTTTTCTTCTCAATGAATGGTTTTTGCATCACGTTTCCCGAGGTAAACATTCAATTATAATCTGTTTTGACCAAAAATGTAAAAAAAATTCAACTTAAAATCGATTATGAGATTATATGATCATTTAAAGGCATAAATAAAGCTTTTGAAGGCAAAAGTGACTATAAAAGAAGTTTTCTTCTCAATGAATGGTTTTTGCATCTCGTTTCTCGAGGTAAACATTCAATTATAATCTGTTTTAACCCAAAATGTAAAAAAATTCAACTTAAAATAAGTTATAAGATTATATAATCATTTAAAAAAAGAAATAAAGCTTTTGAAGGCATAAGTGACTATAAAAGAAGTTTTCTTCTCAATGAATGGTTTTTGCTTCACATTTCCCGAGGTAAACATTCAATTATAATCTGTTTTAACCCAAAATGTAAAAAAAATTTAACTTAAAATCAATTATGAGATTATATGATCATTTCAAGGCATAAACAAAGCTTTTGAAGGCATAAGTGACTATAAAAGAAGTTTTTTTCTCAATGAATGGTTTTTGCATCACGTTTCTCGAGGTAAACATTCAATTATAATCTGTTTTAACCCAAAATGTAAAAGAATTCAACTTAAAATAAGTTATAAGATGATATAATCATTTAAAGGGAGAAATAAAGCTTTTGAAGGCATAAGTGACTATAAAAGAAGTTTTCTTCTCAATGGATGCTTTTTCCTTCACGTTTCCCAAGGTAAACATTCAATTATAATCTGTTTTAACCCAAAATGTAAAAAAATTCAACTTAAAATAAGTTATAAGATTATATAATCATTTAAAAAAAGAAATAAAGCTTTTGAAGGCATAAGTGACTATAAAAGAAGTTTTCTTCTCAATGAATGGTTTTTGCTTCACGTTTCCCGAGGTAAACATTCAATTATAATCTGTTTTAACTCAAAATGTAAAAAAAATTCAACTTAAAATCAATTATGAGATTATATAATCATTTAAAGTGAGAAATAAAGCTTTTGAAGGCATAAGTGACTATAAAAGAAGTTTTCTTCTCAATGAATGGTTTTTGCATCACGTTTCCCAAGGTAAACATTCAATTATAATCTGTTTTAACCCAAAACGTAAAACAATTCAACTTAAAATAAGTTATAAGATTATATAATCATTTAAAGTGAGAAATAAAGCTTTTGAAGGCATAAGTGATTATAAAAGAAGTTTTCTTCTCAATGAATGGTTTTTGCTTCACGTTTCCCGAGGTAAACATTCAACTATAATCTGTTTTAACCCAAAATGTAAAAAAAAATTCAACTTAAAATAAGTTATAAGATTATATAATCATTTAAAAAAAGAAATAAAGCTTTTGAAGGCATAAGTGACTATAAAAGAAGTTTTCTTCACAATGAATGGTTTTTGATTCACGTTTCCCGAGGTAAACATTCAATTATAATCTGTTTTAACCCAAAATGTAAAAACAATTCAACTTAAAATAAGTTATAAGATTATATAATCATTTAAAGGGAGAAATAAAGCTTTCGAAGGCATAAGTGACTATAAAAGAAGTTTTCTTCACAATGAATGGTTTTTGATTCATGTTTCCCGAGGTAAACATTCAATTATAATCTGTTTTAACCCAAAATGTAAAAAAATTCAACTTAAAATAAGTTATAAGATTATATAATCATTTAAAAAAAGAAATAAAGCTTTTGAAGGCATAAGTGACTATAAAAGAAGTTTTCTTCTCAATGAATGGTTTTTACATCACGTTTCCCGAGGTAAACATTCAATTATAATCTGTTTTGACCAAAAATGTAAAAAAAATTCAACTTAAAATCAATTATGAGATTATATGATCATTTAAAGGCATAAATAAAGCTTTTGAAGGCATAAGTGACTATAAAAGAAGTTTTCTTTTCAATGAATGGTTTTTGCATCTCGTTTCTCGAGGTAAACATTCAATTATAATCTGTTTTAACCCAAAATGTAAAAAAATTCAACTTAAAATAAGTTATAAGATTATATAATCATTTAAAAAAAGAAATAAAGCTTTTGAAGGCATAAGTGACTATAAAAGAAGTTTTCTTCTCAATGAATGGTTTTTGCTTCACGTTTCCCGAGGTAAACATTCAATTATAATCTGTTTTGACCAAAAATGTAAAAAAAATTCAACTTAAAATCAATTATGAGATTATATGATCATTTAAAGGCATAAATAAAGCTTTTGAAGGCATAAGTGACTATAAAAGAAGTTTTCTTTTCAATGAATGGTTTTTGCATCTCGTTTCTCGAGGTAAACATTCAATTATAATCTGTTTTAACCCAAAATGTAAAAAAATTCAACTTAAAATAAGTTATAAGATTATATAATCATTTAAAAAAAGAAATAAAGCTTTTGAAGGCATAAGTGACTATAAAAGAAGTTTTCTTCTCAATGAATGGTTTTTGCTTCACGTTTCCCGAGGTAAACATTCAATTATAATCTGTTTTAACCAAAAATGTAAAAAAAATTCAACTTAAAATCAATTATGAGATTATATGATCATTTCAAGGCATAAACAAAGCTTTTGAAGGCATAAGTGACTATAAAAGAAGTTTTCTTCTCAATTAATGGTTTTTGCATCACGTTTCCCGAGGTAAACATTCAATTATAATCTGTTTTAACCCAAAACGTAAAAAAATTCAACTTAAAATAAGTTATAAGATTATATAATCATTTAAAGTGAGAAATAAAGCTTTTGAAGGCATAAGTGACTATAAAAGAAGTTTTCTTCTCAATGAATGGTTTTTGCTTCACGTTTCCCGAGGTAAACATTCGACTATAATCTGTTTTAACCCAAAATGTAAAAAAAAATTCAACTTAAAATAAGTTATAAGATTATATAATCATTTAAAGGGAGAAATAAAGCTTTCGAAGGCATAAGTGACTATAAAAGAAGTTTTCTTCACAATGAATGGTTTTTGATTCATGTTTCCCGAGGTAAACATTCAATTATAATCTGTTTTAACCCAAAATGTAAAAACAATTCAACTTAAAATCAATTATGAGATTATATGATCATTTCAAGGCATAAATAAAGCTTTTGAAGGCATAAGTGACTATAAAAGAAGTTTTCTTCTCAATGAATGGTTTTTGCATCACGTTTCCCGAGGTAAACATTCAATTATAATCTGTTTTAACCCAAAACGTAAAAAAATTCAACTTAAAATAAGTTATAAGATTATATAATCATTTAAAGGGAGAAATAAAGCTTTTGAAGGCATAAGTGACTATAAAAAAAGTTTTCTTCTCAATGAATGCTTTTTCCTTCACGTTTCCCAAGGTAAACATTCAATTATAATCTGTTCTAACCCAAAATGTAAAAAAATTCAACTTAAAATAAATTATAAGATTATATAATGATTTAAAGGGAGAAATAAAGCTTTTGAAGGCATAAGTGACTATAAAAGAAGTTTTCTTCTCAATGAATGGTTTTTGCATCACGTTTCCCGAGGTAAACATTCAATTATAATCTGTTTTGACCAAAAATGTAAAAAAAATTCAACTTAAAATCGATTATGAGATTATATGATCATTGAAAGGCATAAATAAAGCTTTTGAAGGCAAAAGTGACTATAAAAGAAGTTTTCTTCTCAATGAATGGTTTTTGCATCTCGTTTCTCGAGGTAAACATTCAATTATAATCTGTTTTAACCCAAAATGTAAAAAAATTCAACTTAAAATAAGTTATAAGATTATATAATCATTTAAAAAAAGAAATAAAGCTTTTGAAGGCATAAGTGACTATAAAAAAAGTTTTCTTCTCAATGAATGGTTTTTGCTTCACATTTCCCGAGGTAAACATTCAATTATAATCTGTTTTAACCCAAAATGTAAAAAAAATTCAACTTAAAATCAATTATGAGATTATATGATCATTTCAAGGCATAAACAAAGCTTTTGAAGGCATAAGTGACTATAAAAGAAGTTTTCTTCTCAATGAATGGTTTTTGCATCACGTTTCTCGAGGTAAACATTCAATTATAATCTGTTTTAACCCAAAATGTAAAAAAATTCAACTTAAAATAAGTTATAAGATGATATAATCATTTAAAGGGAGAAATAAAGCTTTTGAAGGCATAAGTGACTATAAAAGAAGTTTTCTTCTCAATGAATGGTTTTTGCATCTCGTTTCTCGAGGTAAACATTCAATTATAATCTGTTTTAACCCAAAATGTAAAAAAATTCAACTTAAAATAAGTTATAAGATTATATAATCATTTAAAAAAAGAAATAAAGCTTTTGAAGGCATAAGTGACTATAAAAGAAGTTTTCTTCTCAATGAATGGTTTTTGCTTCACGTTTCCCGAGGTAAACATTCAATTATAATCTGTTTTAACTCAAAATGTAAAAAAAATTCAACTTAAAATCAATTATGAGATTATATGATCATTTAAAGGCATAAATAAAGCTTTTGAAGGCATAAGTGACTATAAAAGAAGTTTTCTTCTCAATGAATGGTTTTTGCATCACGTTTCCCGAGGTAAACATTCAATTATAATCTGTTTTAACCCAAAACGTAAAAAAATTCAACTTAAAATAAGTTATAAGATTATATAATCATTTAAAGTGAGAAATAAAGCTTTTGAAGGCATAAGTGACTATAAAAGAAGTTTTCTTCTCAATGAATGGTTTTTGCTTCACGTTTCCCGAGGTAAACATTCAACTATAATCTGTTTTAACCCAAAATGTAAAAAAAAATTCAACTTAAAATAAGTTATAAGATTATATAATCATTTAAAAAAAGAAATAAAGCTTTTGAAGGCATAAGTGACTATAAAAGAAGTTTTCTTCACAATGAATGGTTTTTGATTCACGTTTCCCGAGGTAAACATTCAATTATAATCTGTTTTAACCCAAAATGTAAAAACAATTCAACTTAAAATCAATTATGAGATTATATGATCATTTCAAGGCATAAATAAAGCTTTTGAAGGCATAAGTGACTATAAAAGAAGTTTTCTTCTCAATGAATGGTTTTTGCATCACGTTTCCCGAGGTAAACATTCAATTATAATCTGTTTTAACCCAAAACGTAAAAAAAATCAACTTAAAATAAGTTATAAGATTATATAATCATTTAAAGTGAGTAATAAAGCTTTTGAAGGCATAAGTGACTATAAAAGAAGTTTTCTTCTCAATGAATGGTTTTTGCATCACGTTTCCCGAGGTAAACATTCAATTATAATCCGTTTTAACCCAAAACGTAAAAAAATTCAACTTAAAATAAGTTATAAGATTATATAATCATTTAAAGTGAGAAATAAAGCTTTTGAAGGCATAAGTGACTATAAAAGAAGTTTTCTTCTCAATGAATGGTTTTTGCTTCACGTTTCCCGAGGTAAACATTCAATTATAATCCGTTTTAACCCAAAATGTAAAAAAAATTCAACTTAAAATCAATTACGAGATTATATGATCATTTAAAGGCATAAATAAAGCTTTTGAAGGCATAAGTGACTATAAAAGAAGTTTTCTTCTCAATGAATGGTTTTTGCATCACGTTTCTCGAGGTAAACATTCAATTATAATCTGTTTTGACCAAAAATGTAAAAAAATTCAACTTAAAATAAATTATAAGATTATATAATCATTTAAAGGGAGAAATAAAGCTTTTGAAGGCATAAGTGACTATAAAAGAAGTTTTCTTCTCAATGAATGGTTTTTGCATCACGTTTCCCGAGGTAAACATTCAATTATAATCCGTTTTAACCCAAAACGTAAAAAAATTCAACTTAAAATAAGTTATAAGATTATATAATCATTTAAAGTGAGAAATAAAGCTTTTGAAGGCATAAGTGACTATAAAAGAAGTTTTCTTCTCAATGAATGGTTTTTGCTTCACGTTTCCCGAGGTAAACATTCAACTATAATCTGTTTTAACCCAAAATGTAAAAAAAAATTCAACTTAAATTAAGTTATAAGATTATATAATCATTTAAAGGGAGAAATAAAGCTTTTGAAGGCATAAGTGACTATAAAAGAAGTTTTCTTCACAATGAATGGTTTTTGATTCATGTTTCCCGAGGTAAACATTCAATTATAATCTGTTTTAACCCAAAATGTAAAAAAAATTCAACTTAAAATCAATTATGAGATTATATGATCATTTCAAGGCATAAACAAAGCTTTTGAAGGCATAAGTGACTATAAAAGAAGTTTTCTTCTCAATGAATGGTTTTTGCATCACGTTTCTCGAGGTAAACATTCAATTATAATCTGTTTTGACCAAAAATGTAAAAAAATTCAACTTAAAATAAATTATAAGATTATATAATCATTTAAAGGGAGAAATAAAGCTTTTGAAGGCATAAGTGACTATAAAAGAAGTTTTCTTCTCAATGAATGGTTTTTGCATCTCGTTTCTCGAGGTAAACATTCAATTATAATCTGTTTTAACCCAAAATGTAAAAAAATTCAACTTAAAATAAGTTATAAGATTATATAATCATTTAAAAAAAGAAATAAAGCTTTTGAAGGCATAAGTGACTATAAAAGAAGTTTTCTTCTCAATGAATGGTTTTTGCTTCACGTTTCCCGAGGTAAACATTCAATTATAATCTGTTTTAACTCAAAATGTAAAAAAAATTCAACTTAAAATCAATTATGAGATTATATGATCATTTAAAGGCATAAATAAAGCTTTTGAAGGCATAAGTGACTATAAAAGAAGTTTTCTTCTCAATGAATGGTTTTTGCATCACGTTTCCCGAGGTAAACATTCAATTATAATCTGTTTTAACCCAAAACGTAAAAAAATTCAACTTAAAATAAGTTATAAGATTATATAATCATTTAAAGTGAGAAATAAAGCTTTTGAAGGCATAAGTGACTATAAAAGAAGTTTTCTTCTCAATGAATGGTTTTTGCTTCACGTTTCCCGAGGTAAACATTCAACTATAATCTGTTTTAACCCAAAATGTAAAAAAAAATTCAACTTAAAATAAGTTATAAGATTATATAATCATTTAAAAAAAGAAATAAAGCTTTTGAAGGCATAAGTGACTATAAAAGAAGTTTTCTTCACAATGAATGGTTTTTGATTCACGTTTCCCGAGGTAAACATTCAATTATAATCTGTTTTAACCCAAAATGTAAAAACAATTCAACTTAAAATCAATTATGAGATTATATGATCATTTCAAGGCATAAATAAAGCTTTTGAAGGCATAAGTGACTATAAAAGAAGTTTTCTTCTCAATGAATGGTTTTTGCATCACGTTTCCCGAGGTAAACATTCAATTATAATCTGTTTTAACCCAAAACGTAAAAAAAATCAACTTAAAATAAGTTATAAGATTATATAATCATTTAAAGTGAGTAATAAAGCTTTTGAAGGCATAAGTGACTATAAAAGAAGTTTTCTTCTCAATGAATGGTTTTTGCATCACGTTTCCCGAGGTAAACATTCAATTATAATCCGTTTTAACCCAAAACGTAAAAAAATTCAACTTAAAATAAGTTATAAGATTATATAATCATTTAAAGTGAGAAATAAAGCTTTTGAAGGCATAAGTGACTATAAAAGAAGTTTTCTTCTCAATGAATGGTTTTTGCTTCACGTTTCCCGAGGTAAACATTCAATTATAATCCGTTTTAACCCAAAATGTAAAAAAAATTCAACTTAAAATCAATTACGAGATTATATGATCATTTAAAGGCATAAATAAAGCTTTTGAAGGCATAAGTGACTATAAAAGAAGTTTTCTTCTCAATGAATGGTTTTTGCATCACGTTTCTCGAGGTAAACATTCAATTATAATCTGTTTTGACCAAAAATGTAAAAAAATTCAACTTAAAATAAATTATAAGATTATATAATCATTTAAAGGGAGAAATAAAGCTTTTGAAGGCATAAGTGACTATAAAAGAAGTTTTCTTCTCAATGAATGGTTTTTGCATCACGTTTCCCGAGGTAAACATTCAATTATAATCCGTTTTAACCCAAAACGTAAAAAAATTCAACTTAAAATAAGTTATAAGATTATATAATCATTTAAAGTGAGAAATAAAGCTTTTGAAGGCATAAGTGACTATAAAAGAAGTTTTCTTCTCAATGAATGGTTTTTGCTTCATGTTTCCCGAGGTAAACATTCAACTATAATCTGTTTTAACCCAAAATGTAAAAAAAAATTCAACTTAAATTAAGTTATAAGATTATATAATCATTTAAAGGGAGAAATAAAGCTTTTGAAGGCATAAGTGACTATAAAAGAAGTTTTCTTCACAATGAATGGTTTTTGATTCATGTTTCCCGAGGTAAACATTCAATTATAATCTGTTTTAACCCAAAATGTAAAAAAAATTCAACTTAAAATCAATTATGAGATTATATGATCATTTCAAGGCATAAACAAAGCTTTTGAAGGCATAAGTGACTATAAAAGAAGTTTTCTTCTCAATGAATGGTTTTTGCATCACGTTTCTCGAGGTAAACATTCAATTATAATCTGTTTTGACCAAAAATGTAAAAAAATTCAACTTAAAATAAATTATAAGATTATATAATCATTTAAAGGGAGAAATAAAGCTTTTGAAGGCATAAGTGACTATAAAAGAAGTTTTCTTCTCAATGAATGGTTTTTGCATCACGTTTCCCGAGGTAAACATTCAATTATAATCTGTTTTGACCAAAAATGTAAAAAAAATTCAACTTAAAATCGATTATGAGATTATATGATCATTTAAAGGCATAAATAAAGCTTTTGAAGGCAAAAGTGACTATAAAAGAAGTTTTCTTCTCAATGAATGGTTTTTGCATCTTGTTTCTCGAGGTAAACATTCAATTATAATCTGTTTTAACCCAAAATGTAAAAAAATTCAACTTAAAATAAGTTATAAGATTATATAATCATTTAAAAAAAGAAATAAAGCTTTTGAAGGCATAAGTGACTATAAAAGAAGTTTTCTTCTCAATGAATGGTTTTTGCTTCACATTTCCCGAGGTAAACATTCAATTATAATCTGTTTTAACCCAAAATGTAAAAAAAATTCAACTTAAAATCAATTATGAGATTATATGATCATTTCAAGGCATAAACAAAGCTTTTGAAGGCATAAGTGACTATAAAAGAAGTTTTCTTCTCAATGAATGGTTTTTGCATCACGTTTCCCGAGGTAAACATTCAATTATAATCCGTTTTAACCCAAAATATAAAAGAATTCAACTTAAAATAAGTTATAAGATGATATAATCATTTAAAGGGAGAAATAAAGCTTTTGAAGGCATAAGTGACTATAAAAGAAGTTTTCTTCTCAATGGATGCTTTTTCCTTCACGTTTCCCCAGGTAAACATTCAATTATAATCTGTTTTAACCCAAAATGTAAAAAAATTCAACTTAAAATAAGTTATAAGATTATATAATCATTTAAAAAAAGAAATAAAGCTTTTGAAGGCATAAGTGACTATAACAGAAGTTTTCTTCTCAATGAATGGTTTTTGCTTCACATTTCCCGAGGTAAACATTCAATTATAATCTGTTTTAACCCAAAATGTAAAAAAAATTCAACTTAAAATCAATTATGAGATTATATGATCATTTCAAGGCATAAACAAAGCTTTTGAAGGCATAAGTGACTATAAAAGAAGTTTTCTTCTCAATGAATGGTTTTTGCATCTCGTTTCCCGAGGTAAACATTCAATTATAATCTGTTTTAACCCAAAATGTAAAAAAATTCAACTTAAAATAAGTTATAAGATTATATAATCATTTAAAAAAAGAAATAAAGCTTTTGAAGGCATAAGTGACTATAAAAGAAGTTTTCTTCTCAATGAATGGTTTTTACATCACGTTTCCCGAGGTAAACATTCAATTATAATCTGTTTTGACCAAAAATGTAAAAAAAATTCAACTTAAAATCAATTATGAGATTATATGATCATTTAAAGGCATAAATAAAGCTTTTGAAGGCATAAGTGACTATAAAAGAAGTTTTCTTCTCAATGAATGGTTTTTGCATCTCGTTTCTCGAGGTAAACATTCAATTATAATCTGTTTTAACCCAAAATGTAAAAAAATTCAACTTAAAATAAGTTATAAGATTATATAATCATTTAAAAAAAGAAATAAAGCTTTTGAAGGCATAAGTGACTATAAAAGAAGTTTTCTTCTCAATGAATGGTTTTTGCTTCACGTTTCCCGAGGTAAACATTCAATTATAATCTGTTTTAACTCAAAATGTAAAAAAAATTCAACTTAAAATCAATTATGAGATTATATGATCATTTAAAGGCATAAATAAAGCTTTTGAAGGCATAAGTGACTATAAAAGAAGTTTTCTTCTCAATGAATGGTTTTTGCATCACGTTTCCCGAGGTAAACATTCAATTATAATCTGTTTTAACCCAAAACGTAAAAAAATTCAACTTAAAATAAGTTATAAGATTATATAATCATTTAAAGTGAGAAATAAAGCTTTTGAAGGCATAAGTGACTATAAAAGAAGTTTTCTTCTCAATGAATGGTTTTTGCTTCACGTTTCCCGAGGTAAACATTCAACTATAATCTGTTTTAACCCAAAATGTAAAAAAAAATTCAACTTAAAATAAGTTATAAGATTATATAATCATTTAAAAAAAGAAATAAAGCTTTTGAAGGCATAAGTGACTATAAAAGAAGTTTTCTTCACAATGAATGGTTTTTGATTCACGTTTCCCGAGGTAAACATTCAATTATAATCTGTTTTAACCCAAAATGTAAAAACAATTCAACTTAAAATCAATTATGAGATTATATGATCATTTCAAGGCATAAATAAAGCTTTTGAAGGCATAAGTGACTATAAAAGAAGTTTTCTTCTCAATGAATGGTTTTTGCATCACGTTTCCCGAGGTAAACATTCAATTATAATCTGTTTTAACCCAAAACGTAAAAAAAATCAACTTAAAATAAGTTATAAGATTATATAATCATTTAAAGTGAGTAATAAAGCTTTTGAAGGCATAAGTGACTATAAAAGAAGTTTTCTTCTCAATGAATGGTTTTTGCATCACGTTTCCCGAGGTAAACATTCAATTATAATCCGTTTTAACCCAAAACGTAAAAAAATTCAACTTAAAATAAGTTATAAGATTATATAATCATTTAAAGTGAGAAATAAAGCTTTTGAAGGCATAAGTGACTATAAAAGAAGTTTTCTTCTCAATGAATGGTTTTTGCTTCACGTTTCCCGAGGTAAACATTCAATTATAATCCGTTTTAACCCAAAATGTAAAAAAAATTCAACTTAAAATCAATTACGAGATTATATGATCATTTAAAGGCATAAATAAAGCTTTTGAAGGCATAAGTGACTATAAAAGAAGTTTTCTTCTCAATGAATGGTTTTTGCATCACGTTTCTCGAGGTAAACATTCAATTATAATCTGTTTTGACCAAAAATGTAAAAAAATTCAACTTAAAATAAATTATAAGATTATATAATCATTTAAAGGGAGAAATAAAGCTTTTGAAGGCATAAGTGACTATAAAAGAAGTTTTCTTCTCAATGAATGGTTTTTGCATCACGTTTCCCGAGGTAAACATTCAATTATAATCTGTTTTGACCAAAAATGTAAAAAAAATTCAACTTAAAATCGATTATGAGATTATATGATCATTTAAAGGCATAAATAAAGCTTTTGAAGGCAAAAGTGACTATAAAAGAAGTTTTCTTCTCAATGAATGGTTTTTGCATCTCGTTTCTCGAGGTAAACATTCAATTATAATCTGTTTTAACCCAAAATGTAAAAAAATTCAACTTAAAATAAGTTATAAGATTATATAATCATTTAAAAAAAGAAATAAAGCTTTTGAAGGCATAAGTGACTATAAAAGAAGTTTTCTTCTCAATGAATGGTTTTTGCTTCACGTTTCCCGAGGTAAACATTCAATTATAATCCGTTTTAACCCAAAATGTAAAAAAAATTCAACTTAAAATCAATTACGAGATTATATGATCATTTAAAGGCATAAATAAAGCTTTTGAAGGCATAAGTGACTATAAAAGAAGTTTTCTTCTCAATGAATGGTTTTTGCATCACGTTTCTCGAGGTAAACATTCAATTATAATCTGTTTTGACTAAAAATGTAAAAAAATTCAACTTAAAATAAATTATAAGATTATATAATCATTTAAAGGGAGAAATAAAGCTTTTGAAGGCATAAGTGACTATAAAAGAAGTTTTCTTCTCAATGAATGGTTTTTGCATCACGTTTCCCGAGGTAAACATTCAATTATAATCTGTTTTGACCAAAAATGTAAAAAAAATTCAACTTAAAATCGATTATGAGATTATATGATCATTTAAAGGCATAAATAAAGCTTTTGAAGGCAAAAGTGACTATAAAAGAAGTTTTCTTCTCAATGAATGGTTTTTGCATCTCGTTTCTCGAGGTAAACATTCAATTATAATCTGTTTTAACCCAAAATGTAAAAAAATTCAACTTAAAATAAGTTATAAGATTATATAATCATTTAAAAAAAGAAATAAAGCTTTTGAAGGCATAAGTGACTATAAAAGAAGTTTTCTTCTCAATGAATGGTTTTTGCTTCACGTTTCCCGAGGTAAACATTCAATTATAATCTGTTTTAACCAAAAATGTAAAAAAAATTCAACTTAAAATCAATTATGAGATTATATGATCATTTCAAGGCATAAACAAAGCTTTTGAAGGCATAAGTGACTATAAAAGAAGTTTTCTTCTCAATGAATGGTTTTTGCATCACGTTTCCCGAGGTAAACATTCAATTATAATCTGTTTTAACCCAAAACGTAAAAAAATTCAACTTAAAATAAGTTATAAGATTATATAATCATTTAAAGTGAGAAATAAAGCTTTTGAAGGCATAAGTGACTATAAAAGAAGTTTTCTTCTCAATGAATGGTTTTTGCTTCACGTTTCCCGAGGTAAACATTCAACTATAATATGTTTTAACCCAAAATGTAAAAAAAAATTCAACTTAAATTAAGTTATAAGATTATATAATCATTTAAAGGGAGAAATAAAGCTTTTGAAGGCATAAGTGACTATAAAAGAAGTTTTCTTCACAATGAATGGTTTTTGATTCATGTTTCCCGAGGTAAACATTCAATTATAATCTGTTTTAACGCAAAATGTAAAAACAATTCAACTTAAAATCAATTATGAGATTATATGATCATTTCAAGGCATAAATAAAGCTTTTGAAGGCATAAGTGACTATAAAAGAAGTTTTCTTCTCAATGAATGGTTTTTGCATCACGTTTCCCGAGGTAAACATTCAATTATAATCTGTTTTAACCCAAAACGTAAAAAAATTCAACTTAAAATAAGTTATAAGATTATATAATCATTTAAAGGGAGAAATAAAGCTTTTGAAGGCATAAGTGACTATAAAAGAAGTTTTCTTCTCAATGAATGCTTTTTCCTTCACGTTTCCCAAGGTAAACATTCAATTATAATCTGTTCTAACCCAAAATGTAAAAAAATTCAACTTAAAATAAATTATAAGATTATATAATCATTTAAAGGGAGAAATAAAGCTTTTGAAGGCATAAGTGACTATAAAAGAAGTTTTCTTCTCAATGAATGGTTTTTGCATCACGTTTCCCGAGGTAAACATTCAATTATAATCTGTTTTGACCAAAAATGTAAAAAAAATTCAACTTAAAATCGATTATGAGATTATATGATCATTGAAAGGCATAAATAAAGCTTTTGAAGGTAAAAGTGACTATAAAAGAAGTTTTCTTCTCAATGAATGGTTTTTGCATCTCGTTTCTCGAGGTAAACATTCAATTATAATCTGTTTTAACCCAAAACGTAAAAAAAATCAACTTAAAATAAGTTATAAGATTATATAATCATTTAAAAAAAGAAATAAAGCTTTTGAAGGCATAAGTGACTATAAAAGAAGTTTTCTTCTCAATGAATGGTTTTTGCTTCACATTTCCCGAGGTAAACATTCAATTATAATCTGTTTTAACCCAAAATGTAAAAAAAATTCAACTTAAAATCAATTATGAGATTATATGATCATTTCAAGGCATAAACAAAGCTTTTGAAGGCATAAGTGACTATAAAAGAAGTTTTCTTCTCAATGAATGGTTTTTGCATCACGTTTCTCGAGGTAAACATTCAATTATAATCTGTTTTAACCCAAAATGTAAAAAAATTCAACTTAAAATAAGTTATAAGATGATATAATCATTTAAAGGGAGAAATAAAGCTTTTGAAGGCATAAGTGACTATAAAAGAAGTTTTCTTCTCAATGGATGCTTTTTCCTTCACGTTTCCCAAGGTAAACATTCAATTATAATCTGTTTTAACCCAAAATGTAAAAAAATTCAACTTAAAATAAGTTATAAGATTATATAATCATTTAAAAAAAGAAATAAAGCTTTTGAAGGCATAAGTGACTATAAAAGAAGTTTTCTTCTCAATGAATGGTTTTTGCTTCACATTTCCCGAGGTAAACATTCAATTATAATCTGTTTTAACCCAAAATGTAAAAAAAATTCAACTTAAAATCAATTATGAGATTATATGATCATTTCAAGGCATAAACAAAGCTTTTGAAGGCATAAGTGACTATAAAAGAAGTTTTCTTCTCAATGAATGGTTTTTGCATCACGTTTCTCGAGGTAAACATTCAATTATAATCTGTTTTAACCCAAAATGTAAAAAAATTCAACTTAAAATAAGTTATAAGATGATATAATCATTTAAAGGGAGAAATAAAGCTTTTGAAGGCATAAGTGACTATAAAAGAAGTTTTCTTCTAAATGGATGCTTTTTCCTTCACGTTTCCCAAGGTAAACATTCAATTATAATCTGTTTTAACCCAAAATGTAAAAAAATTCAACTTAAAATAAGTTATAAGATTATATAATCATTTAAAAAAAGAAATAAAGCTTTTGAAGGCATAAGTGACTATAAAAGAAGTTTTCTTCTCAATGAATGGTTTTTGCTTCACATTTCCCGAGGTAAACATTCAATTATAATCTGTTTTAACCCAAAATGTAAAAAAAATTCAACTTAAAATCAATTATGAGATTATATGATCATTTCAAGGCATAAACAAAGCTTTTGAAGGCATAAGTGACTATAAAAGAAGTTTTCTTCTCAATGAATGGTTTTTGCATCACGTTTCCCGAGGTAAACATTCAATTATAATCTGTTTTAACCCAAAATGTAAAAACATTCAACTTAAAATAAGTTATAAGATTATATAATCATTTAAAAAAAGAAATAAAGCTTTTGAAGGCATAAGTGACTATAAAAGAAGTTTTCTTCTCAATGAATGGTTTTTACATCACGTTTCCCGAGGTAAACATTCAATTATAATCTGTTTTGACCAAAAATGTAAAAAAAATTCAACTTAAAATCAATTATGAGATTATATGATCATTTCAAGGCATAAACAAAGCTTTTGAAGGCATAAGTGACTATAAAAGAAGTTTTCTTCTCAATGAATGGTTTTTGCATCACGTTTCTCGAGGTAAACATTCAATTATAATCTGTTCTAACCCAAAATGTAAAAAAATTCAACTTAAAATAAATTATAAGATTATATAATCATTTAAAGGGAGAAATAAAGCTTTTGAAGGCATAAGTGACTATAAAAGAAGTTTTCTTCTCAATGAATGCTTTTTCCTTCACGTTTTCCAAGGTAAACATTCAATTATAATCTGTTCTAACCCAAAATGTAAAAAAATTCAACTTAAAATAAATTATAAGATTATATAATCATTTAAAGGGAGAAATAAAGCTTTTGAAGGCATAAGTGACTATAAAAGAAGTTTTCTTCTCAATGAATGGTTTTTGCATCATTTTTCCCGAGGTAAACATTCAATTAGAATCTGTTTTAACTAAAAATGTAAAAAACTTCAACTTAAAATCAATTATGAGATTATATGATCATTTAAAGGCATAAATAAAGCTTTTGAAGGCATAAGTGACAATAAAAGAAGTTTTCTTCTCAATGAATGCTTTTTCCTTCACGTTTCCCAAGGTAAACATTCAATTATAATCTGTTTTAACCCAAAATGTAAAAAAATTCAACTTAAAATAAGTTATAAGATTATATAATCATTTAAAGGGAGAAATAAAGCTTTTGAAGGCATAAGTGACTATAAAAGAAGTTTTCTTCTCAATGAATGGTTTTTGCTTCACGTTTCCCGAGGTAAACATTCAATTATAATCTGTTTTAACCCAAAATGTAAAAAAAATTCAACTTAAAATCAATTATGAGATTATATGATCATTTCAAGGCATAAATAAAGCTTTTGAAGGCATAAGTGACTATAAAAGAAGTTTTCTTCTCAATGAATGGTTTTTGCATCACGTTTCTCGAGGTAAACATTCAATTATAATCTGTTTTAACCCAAAATGTAAAAAAAATCAACTTAAAATAAGTTATAAGATTATATAATCATTTAAAAAAAGAAATAAAGCTTTTGAAGGCATAAGTGACTATAAAAGAAGTTTTCTTCTCAATGAATGGTTTTTGCATCACGTTTCCCGAGGTAAACATTCAATTATAATCCGTTTTAACCCAAAACGTAAAAAAATTCAACTTAAAATAAGTTATAAGATTATATAATCATTTAAAGTGAGAAATAAAGCTTTTGAAGGCATAAGTGACTATAAAAGAAGTTTTCTTCTCAATGAATGGTTTTTGCTTCACGTTTCCCGAGGTAAACATTCAATTATAATCCGTTTTAACCCAAAATGTAAAAAAAATTCAACTTAAAATCAATTACGAGATTATATGATCATTTAAAGGCATAAATAAAGCTTTTGAAGGCATAAGTGACTATAAAAGAAGTTTTCTTCTCAATGAATGGTTTTTGCATCACGTTTCTCGAGGTAAACATTCAATTATAATCTGTTTTGACCAAAAATGTAAAAAAATTCAACTTAAAATAAATTATAAGATTATATAATCATTTAAAGGGAGAAATAAAGCTTTTGAAGGCATAAGTGACTATAAAAGAAGTTTTCTTCTCAATGAATGGTTTTTGCATCACGTTTCCCGAGGTAAACATTCAATTATAATCTGTTTTGACCAAAAATGTAAAAAAAATTCAACTTAAAATCGATTATGAGATTATATGATCATTTAAAGGCATAAATAAAGCTTTTGAAGGCAAAAGTGACTATAAAAGAAGTTTTCTTCTCAATGAATGGTTTTTGCATCTCGTTTCTCGACGTAAACATTCAATTATAATCTGTTTTAACCCAAAATGTAAAAAAATTCAACTTAAAATAAGTTATAAGATTATATAATCATTTAAAAAAAGAAATAAAGCTTTTGAAGGCATAAGTGACTATAAAAGAAGTTTTCTTCTCAATGAATGGTTTTTGCATCTCGTTTCTCGAGGTAAACATTCAATTATAATCTGTTTTAACCCAAAACGTAAAAAAAATCAACTTAAAATAAGTTATAAGATTATATAATCATTTAAAAAAAGAAATAAAGCTTTTGAAGGCATAAGTGACTATAAAAGAAGTTTTCTTCTCAATGAATGGTTTTTGCTTCACATTTCCCGAGGTAAACATTCAATTATAATCTGTTTTAACCCAAAATGTAAAAAAAATTCAACTTAAAATCAATTATGAGATTATATGATCATTTCAAGGCATAAACAAAGCTTTTGAAGGCATAAGTGACTATAAAAGAAGTTTTCTTCTCAATGAATGGTTTTTGCATCACGTTTCTCGAGGTAAACATTCAATTATAATCTGTTTTAACCCAAAATGTAAAAAAATTCAACTTAAAATAAGTTATAAGATGATATAATCATTTAAAGGGAGAAATAAAGCTTTTGAAGGCATAAGTGACTATAAAAGAAGTTTTCTTCTCAATGGATGCTTTTTCCTTCACGTTTCCCAAGGTAAACATTCAATTATAATCTGTTTTAACCCAAAATGTAAAAAAATTCAACTTAAAATAAGTTATAAGATTATATAATCATTTAAAAAAAGAAATAAAGCTTTTGAAGGCATAAGTGACTATAAAAGAAGTTTTCTTCTCAATGAATGGTTTTTGCTTCACATTTCCCGAGGTAAACATTCAATTATAATCTGTTTTAACCCAAAATGTAAAAAAAATTCAACTTAAAATCAATTATGAGATTATATGATCATTTCAAGGCATAAACAAAGCTTTTGAAGGCATAAGTGACTATAAAAGAAGTTTTCTTCTCAATGAATGGTTTTTGCATCACGTTTCTCGAGGTAAACATTCAATTATAATCTGTTTTAACCCAAAATGTAAAAAAATTCAACTTAAAATAAGTTATAAGATGATATAATCATTTAAAGGGAGAAATAAAGCTTTTGAAGGCATAAGTGACTATAAAAGAAGTTTTCTTCTAAATGGATGCTTTTTCCTTCACGTTTCCCAAGGTAAACATTCAATTATAATCTGTTTTAACCCAAAATGTAAAAAAATTCAACTTAAAATAAGTTATAAGATTATATAATCATTTAAAAAAAGAAATAAAGCTTTTGAAGGCATAAGTGACTATAAAAGAAGTTTTCTTCTCAATGAATGGTTTTTGCTTCACATTTCCCGAGGTAAACATTCAATTATAATCTGTTTTAACCCAAAATGTAAAAAAAATTCAACTTAAAATCAATTATGAGATTATATGATCATTTCAAGGCATAAACAAAGCTTTTGAAGGCATAAGTGACTATAAAAGAAGTTTTCTTCTCAATGAATGGTTTTTGCATCACGTTTCCCGAGGTAAACATTCAATTATAATCTGTTTTAACCCAAAATGTAAAAACATTCAACTTAAAATAAGTTATAAGATTATATAATCATTTAAAAAAAGAAATAAAGCTTTTGAAGGCATAAGTGACTATAAAAGAAGTTTTCTTCTCAATGAATGGTTTTTACATCACGTTTCCCGAGGTAAACATTCAATTATAATCTGTTTTGACCAAAAATGTAAAAAAAATTCAACTTAAAATCAATTATGAGATTATATGATCATTTCAAGGCATAAACAAAGCTTTTGAAGGCATAAGTGACTATAAAAGAAGTTTTCTTCTCAATGAATGGTTTTTGCATCACGTTTCTCGAGGTAAACATTCAATTATAATCTGTTCTAACCCAAAATGTAAAAAAATTCAACTTAAAATAAATTATAAGATTATATAATCATTTAAAGGGAGAAATAAAGCTTTTGAAGGCATAAGTGACTATAAAAGAAGTTTTCTTCTCAATGAATGCTTTTTCCTTCACGTTTTCCAAGGTAAACATTCAATTATAATCTGTTCTAACCCAAAATGTAAAAAAATTCAACTTAAAATAAATTATAAGATTATATAATCATTTAAAGGGAGAAATAAAGCTTTTGAAGGCATAAGTGACTATAAAAGAAGTTTTCTTCTCAATGAATGGTTTTTGCATCATTTTTCCCGAGGTAAACATTCAATTAGAATCTGTTTTAACTAAAAATGTAAAAAACTTCAACTTAAAATCAATTATGAGATTATATGATCATTTAAAGGCATAAATAAAGCTTTTGAAGGCATAAGTGACAATAAAAGAAGTTTTCTTCTCAATGAATGCTTTTTCCTTCACGTTTCCCAAGGTAAACATTCAATTATAATCTGTTTTAACCCAAAATGTAAAAAAATTCAACTTAAAATAAGTTATAAGATTATATAATCATTTAAAGGGAGAAATAAAGCTTTTGAAGGCATAAGTGACTATAAAAGAAGTTTTCTTCTCAATGAATGGTTTTTGCTTCACGTTTCCCGAGGTAAACATTCAATTATAATCTGTTTTAACCCAAAATGTAAAAAAAATTCAACTTAAAATCAATTATGAGATTATATGATCATTTCAAGGCATAAATAAAGCTTTTGAAGGCATAAGTGACTATAAAAGAAGTTTTCTTCTCAATGAATGGTTTTTGCATCACGTTTCTCGAGGTAAACATTCAATTATAATCTGTTTTAACCCAAAATGTAAAAAAAATCAACTTAAAATAAGTTATAAGATTATATAATCATTTAAAAAAAGAAATAAAGCTTTTGAAGGCATAAGTGACTATAAAAGAAGTTTTCTTCTCAATGAATGGTTTTTGCATCACGTTTCCCGAGGTAAACATTCAATTATAATCCGTTTTAACCCAAAACGTAAAAAAATTCAACTTAAAATAAGTTATAAGATTATATAATCATTTAAAGTGAGAAATAAAGCTTTTGAAGGCATAAGTGACTATAAAAGAAGTTTTCTTCTCAATGAATGGTTTTTGCTTCACGTTTCCCGAGGTAAACATTCAATTATAATCCGTTTTAACCCAAAATGTAAAAAAAATTCAACTTAAAATCAATTACGAGATTATATGATCATTTAAAGGCATAAATAAAGCTTTTGAAGGCATAAGTGACTATAAAAGAAGTTTTCTTCTCAATGAATGGTTTTTGCATCACGTTTCTCGAGGTAAACATTCAATTATAATCTGTTTTGACCAAAAATGTAAAAAAATTCAACTTAAAATAAATTATAAGATTATATAATCATTTAAAGGGAGAAATAAAGCTTTTGAAGGCATAAGTGACTATAAAAGAAGTTTTCTTCTCAATGAATGGTTTTTGCATCACGTTTCCCGAGGTAAACATTCAATTATAATCTGTTTTGACCAAAAATGTAAAAAAAATTCAACTTAAAATCGATTATGAGATTATATGATCATTTAAAGGCATAAATAAAGCTTTTGAAGGCAAAAGTGACTATAAAAGAAGTTTTCTTCTCAATGAATGGTTTTTGCATCTCGTTTCTCGACGTAAACATTCAATTATAATCTGTTTTAACCCAAAATGTAAAAAAATTCAACTTAAAATAAGTTATAAGATTATATAATCATTTAAAAAAAGAAATAAAGCTTTTGAAGGCATAAGTGACTATAAAAGAAGTTTTCTTCTCAATGAATGGTTTTTGCTTCACATTTCCCGAGGTAAACATTCAATTATAATCTGTTTTAACCCAAAATGTAAAAAAAATTCAACTTAAAATCAATTATGAGATTATATGATCATTTCAAGGCATAAACAAAGCTTTTGAAGGCATAAGTGACTATAAAAGAAGTTTTCTTCTCAATGAATGGTTTTTGCATCACGTTTCTCGAGGTAAACATTCAATTATAATCTGTTTTAACCCAAAATGTAAAAAAATTCAACTTAAAATAAGTTATAAGATGATATAATCATTTAAAGGGAGAAATAAAGCTTTTGAAGGCATAAGTGACTATAAAAGAAGTTTTCTTCTCAATGGATGCTTTTTCCTTCACGTTTCCCAAGGTAAACATTCAATTATAATCTGTTTTAACCCAAAATGTAAAAAAATTCAACTTAAAATAAGTTATAAGATTATATAATCATTTAAAAAAAGAAATAAAGCTTTTGAAGGCATAAGTGACTATAAAAGAAGTTTTCTTCTCAATGAATGGTTTTTGCTTCACATTTCCCGAGGTAAACATTCAATTATAATCTGTTTTAACCCAAAATGTAAAAAAAATTCAACTTAAAATCAATTATGAGATTATATGATCATTTCAAGGCATAAACAAAGCTTTTGAAGGCATAAGTGACTATAAAAGAAGTTTTCTTCTCAATGAATGGTTTTTGCATCACGTTTCTCGAGGTAAACATTCAATTATAATCTGTTTTAACCCAAAATGTAAAAAAATTCAACTTAAAATAAGTTATAAGATGATATAATCATTTAAAGGGAGAAATAAAGCTTTTGAAGGCATAAGTGACTATAAAAGAAGTTTTCTTCTAAATGGATGCTTTTTCCTTCACGTTTCCCAAGGTAAACATTCAATTATAATCTGTTTTAACCCAAAATGTAAAAAAATTCAACTTAAAATAAGTTATAAGATTATATAATCATTTAAAAAAAGAAATAAAGCTTTTGAAGGCATAAGTGACTATAAAAGAAGTTTTCTTCTCAATGAATGGTTTTTGCTTCACATTTCCCGAGGTAAACATTCAATTATAATCTGTTTTAACCCAAAATGTAAAAAAAATTCAACTTAAAATCAATTATGAGATTATATGATCATTTCAAGGCATAAACAAAGCTTTTGAAGGCATAAGTGACTATAAAAGAAGTTTTCTTCTCAATGAATGGTTTTTGCATCACGTTTCCCGAGGTAAACATTCAATTATAATCTGTTTTAACCCAAAATGTAAAAACATTCAACTTAAAATAAGTTATAAGATTATATAATCATTTAAAAAAAGAAATAAAGCTTTTGAAGGCATAAGTGACTATAAAAGAAGTTTTCTTCTCAATGAATGGTTTTTACATCACGTTTCCCGAGGTAAACATTCAATTATAATCTGTTTTGACCAAAAATGTAAAAAAAATTCAACTTAAAATCAATTATGAGATTATATGATCATTTCAAGGCATAAACAAAGCTTTTGAAGGCATAAGTGACTATAAAAGAAGTTTTCTTCTCAATGAATGGTTTTTGCATCACGTTTCTCGAGGTAAACATTCAATTATAATCTGTTCTAACCCAAAATGTAAAAAAATTCAACTTAAAATAAATTATAAGATTATATAATCATTTAAAGGGAGAAATAAAGCTTTTGAAGGCATAAGTGACTATAAAAGAAGTTTTCTTCTCAATGAATGCTTTTTCCTTCACGTTTTCCAAGGTAAACATTCAATTATAATCTGTTCTAACCCAAAATGTAAAAAAATTCAACTTAAAATAAATTATAAGATTATATAATCATTTAAAGGGAGAAATAAAGCTTTTGAAGGCATAAGTGACTATAAAAGAAGTTTTCTTCTCAATGAATGGTTTTTGCATCATTTTTCCCGAGGTAAACATTCAATTAGAATCTGTTTTAACTAAAAATGTAAAAAACTTCAACTTAAAATCAATTATGAGATTATATGATCATTTAAAGGCATAAATAAAGCTTTTGAAGGCATAAGTGACAATAAAAGAAGTTTTCTTCTCAATGAATGCTTTTTCCTTCACGTTTCCCAAGGTAAACATTCAATTATAATCTGTTTTAACCCAAAATGTAAAAAAATTCAACTTAAAATAAGTTATAAGATTATATAATCATTTAAAGGGAGAAATAAAGCTTTTGAAGGCATAAGTGACTATAAAAGAAGTTTTCTTCTCAATGAATGGTTTTTGCTTCACGTTTCCCGAGGTAAACATTCAATTATAATCTGTTTTAACCCAAAATGTAAAAAAAATTCAACTTAAAATCAATTATGAGATTATATGATCATTTCAAGGCATAAATAAAGCTTTTGAAGGCATAAGTGACTATAAAAGAAGTTTTCTTCTCAATGAATGGTTTTTGCATCACGTTTCTCGAGGTAAACATTCAATTATAATCTGTTTTAACCCAAAATGTAAAAAAAATCAACTTAAAATAAGTTATAAGATTATATAATCATTTAAAAAAAGAAATAAAGCTTTTGAAGGCATAAGTGACTATAAAAGAAGTTTTCTTCTCAATGAATGGTTTTTGCATCACGTTTCCCGAGGTAAACATTCAATTATAATCCGTTTTAACCCAAAACGTAAAAAAATTCAACTTAAAATAAGTTATAAGATTATATAATCATTTAAAGTGAGAAATAAAGCTTTTGAAGGCATAAGTGACTATAAAAGAAGTTTTCTTCTCAATGAATGGTTTTTGCTTCACGTTTCCCGAGGTAAACATTCAATTATAATCCGTTTTAACCCAAAATGTAAAAAAAATTCAACTTAAAATCAATTACGAGATTATATGATCATTTAAAGGCATAAATAAAGCTTTTGAAGGCATAAGTGACTATAAAAGAAGTTTTCTTCTCAATGAATGGTTTTTGCATCACGTTTCTCGAGGTAAACATTCAATTATAATCTGTTTTGACTAAAAATGTAAAAAAATTCAACTTAAAATAAATTATAAGATTATATAATCATTTAAAGGGAGAAATAAAGCTTTTGAAGGCATAAGTGACTATAAAAGAAGTTTTCTTCTCAATGAATGGTTTTTGCATCACGTTTCCCGAGGTAAACATTCAATTATAATCTGTTTTGACCAAAAATGTAAAAAAAATTCAACTTAAAATCGATTATGAGATTATATGATCATTTAAAGGCATAAATAAAGCTTTTGAAGGCAAAAGTGACTATAAAAGAAGTTTTCTTCTCAATGAATGGTTTTTGCATCTCGTTTCTCGAGGTAAACATTCAATTATAATCTGTTTTAACCCAAAATGTAAAAAAATTCAACTTAAAATAAGTTATAAGATTATATAATCATTTAAAAAAAGAAATAAAGCTTTTGAAGGCATAAGTGACTATAAAAGAAGTTTTCTTCTCAATGAATGGTTTTTGCTTCACATTTCCCGAGGTAAACATTCAATTATAATCTGTTTTAACCCAAAATGTAAAAAAAATTCAACTTAAAATCAATTATGAGATTATATGATCATTTCAAGGCATAAACAAAGCTTTTGAAGGCATAAGTGACTATAAAAGAAGTTTTCTTCTCAATGAATGGTTTTTGCATCATGTTTCTCGAGGTAAACATTCAATTATAATCTGTTTTAACCCAAAATGTAAAAGAATTCAACTTAAAATAAGTTATAAGATGATATAATCATTTAAAGGGAGAAATAAAGCTTTTGAAGGCATAAGTGACTATAAAAGAAGTTTTCTTCTCAATGGATGCTTTTTCCTTCACGTTTCCCAAGGTAAACATTCAATTATAATCTGTTTTAACCCAAAATTTAAAAAAATTCAACTTAAAATAAGTTATAAGATTATATAATCATTTAAAAAAAGAAATAAAGCTTTTAAAGGCATAAGTGACTATAACAGAAGTTTTCTTCTCAATGAATGGTTTTTGCTTCACATTTCCCGAGGTAAACATTCAATTATAATCTGTTTTAACCCAAAATGTAAAAAAAATTCAACTTAAAATCAATTATGAGATTATATGATCATTTCAAGGCATAAACAAAGCTTTTGAAGGCATAAGTGACTATAAAAGAAGTTTTCTTCTCAATGAATGGTTTTTGCATCACGTTTCTCGAGGTAAACATTCAATTATAATCTGTTTTAACCCAAAATGTAAAAGAATTCAACTTAAAATAAGTTATAAGATGATATAATCATTTAAAGGGAGAAATAAAGCTTTTGAAGGCATAAGTGACTATAAAAGAAGTTTTCTTCTCAATGGATGCTTTTTCCTTCACGTTTCCCAAGGTAAACATTCAATTATAATCTGTTTTAACCCAAAATGTAAAAAAATTCAACTTAAAATAAGTTATAAGATTATATAATCATTTAAAAAAAGAAATAAAGCTTTTGAAGGCATAAGTGACTATAAAAGAAGTTTTCTTCTCAATGAATGGTTTTTGCTTCACATTTCCCGAGGTAAACATTCAATTATAATCTGTTTTAACCCAAAATGTAAAAAAAATTCAACTTAAAATCAATTATGAGATTATATGATCATTTCAAGGCATAAACAAAGCTTTTGAAGGCATAAGTGACTATAAAAGAAGTTTTCTTCTCAATGAATGGTTTTTGCATCACGTTTCTCGAGGTAAACATTCAATTATAATCTGTTTTAACCCAAAATGTAAAAAAATTCAACTTAAAATAAGTTATAAGATGATATAATCATTTAAAGGGAGAAATAAAGCTTTTGAAGGCATAAGTGACTATAAAAGAAGTTTTCTTCTCAATGGATGCTTTTTCCTTCACGTTTCCCAAGGTAAACATTCAATTATAATCTGTTTTAACCCAAAATGTAAAAAAATTCAACTTAAAATAAGTTATAAGATTATATAATCATTTAAAAAAAGAAATAAAGCTTTTGAAGGCATAAGTGACTATAAAAGAAGTTTTCTTCTCAATGAATGGTTTTTGCTTCACATTTCCCGAGGTAAACATTCAATTATAATCTGTTTTAACCCAAAATGTAAAAAAAATTCAACTTAAAATCAATTATGAGATTATATGATCATTTCAAGGCATAAACAAAGCTTTTGAAGGCATAAGTGACTATAAAAGAAGTTTTCTTCTCAATGAATGGTTTTTGCATCACGTTTCCCGAGGTAAACATTCAATTATAATCTGTTTTAACCCAAAACGTAAAAAAATTCAACTTAAAATAAGTTATAAGATTATATAATCATTTAAAGTGAGAAATAAAGCTTTTGAAGGCATAAGTGACTATAAAAGAAGTTTTCTTCTCAATGAATGGTTTTTGCTTCACGTTTCCCGAGGTAAACATTCAACTATAATCTGTTTTAACCCAAAATGTAAAAAAAAATTCAACTTAAAATAAGTTATAAGATTATATAATCATTTAAAAAAAGAAATAAAGCTTTTGAAGGCATAAGTGACTATAAAAGAAGTTTTCTTCACAATGAATGGTTTTTGATTCACGTTTCCCGAGGTAAACATTCAATTATAATCTGTTTTAACCCAAAATGTAAAAACAATTCAACTTAAAATCAATTATGAGATTATATGATCATTTCAAGGCATAAATAAAGCTTTTGAAGGCATAAGTGACTATAAAAGAAGTTTTCTTCTCAATGAATGGTTTTTGCATCACGTTTCCCGAGGTAAACATTCAATTATAATCTGTTTTAACCCAAAACGTAAAAAAATTCAACTTAAAATAAGTTATAAGATTATATAATCATTTAAAGTGAGTAATAAAGCTTTTGAAGGCATAAGTGACTATAAAAGAAGTTTTCTTCTCAATGAATGGTTTTTGCATCACGTTTCCCGAGGTAAACATTCAATTATAATCCGTTTTAACCCAAAACGTAAAAAAATTCAACTTAAAATAAGTTATAAGATTATATAATCATTTAAAGTGAGAAATAAAGCTTTTGAAGGCATAAGTGACTATAAAAGAAGTTTTCTTCTCAATGAATGGTTTTTGCTTCACGTTTCCCGAGGTAAACATTCAATTATAATCCGTTTTAACCCAAAATGTAAAAAAAATTCAACTTAAAATCAATTACGAGATTATATGATCATTTAAAGGCATAAATAAAGCTTTTGAAGGCATAAGTGACTATAAAAGAAGTTTTCTTCTCAATGAATGGTTTTTGCATCACGTTTCCCGAGGTAAACATTCAATTATAATCCGTTTTAACCCAAAACGTAAAAAAATTCAACTTAAAATAAGTTATAAGATTATATAATCATTTAAAGTGAGAAATAAAGCTTTTGAAGGCATAAGTGACTATAAAAGAAGTTTTCTTCTCAATGAATGGTTTTTGCTTCACGTTTCCCGAGGTAAACATTCAATTATAATCCGTTTTAACCCAAAATGTAAAAAAAATTCAACTTAAAATCAATTACGAGATTATATGATCATTTAAAGGCATAAATAAAGCTTTTGAAGGCATAAGTGACTATAAAAGAAGTTTTCTTCTCAATGAATGGTTTTTGCATCACGTTTCTCGAGGTAAACATTCAATTATAATCTGTTTTGACCAAAAATGTAAAAAAATTCAACTTAAAATAAATTATAAGATTATATAATCATTTAAAGGGAGAAATAAAGCTTTTGAAGGCATAAGTGACTATAAAAGAAGTTTTCTTCTCAATGAATGGTTTTTGCATCACGTTTCCCGAGGTAAACATTCAATTATAATCTGTTTTGACCAAAAATGTAAAAAAAATTCAACTTAAAATCGATTATGAGATTATATGATCATTTAAAGGCATAAATAAAGCTTTTGAAGGCAAAAGTGACTATAAAAGAAGTTTTCTTCTCAATGAATGGTTTTTGCATCTCGTTTCTCGAGGTAAACATTCAATTATAATCTGTTTTAACCCAAAATGTAAAAAAATTCAACTTAAAATAAGTTATAAGATTATATAATCATTTAAAAAAAGAAATAAAGCTTTTGAAGGCATAAGTGACTATAAAAGAAGTTTTCTTCTCAATGAATGGTTTTTGCTTCACGTTTCCCGAGGTAAACATTCAATTATAATCCGTTTTAACCCAAAATGTAAAAAAAATTCAACTTAAAATCAATTACGAGATTATATGATCATTTAAAGGCATAAATAAAGCTTTTGAAGGCATAAGTGACTATAAAAGAAGTTTTCTTCTCAATGAATGGTTTTTGCATCACGTTTCTCGAGGTAAACATTCAATTATAATCTGTTTTGACCAAAAATGTAAAAAAATTCAACTTAAAATAAATTATAAGATTATATAATCATTTAAAGGGAAAAATAAAGCTTTTGAAGGCATAAGTGACTATAAAAGAAGTTTTCTTCTCAATGAATGGTTTTTGCATCACGTTTCCCGAGGTAAACATTCAATTATAATCTGTTTTGACCAAAAATGTAAAAAAAATTCAACTTAAAATCGATTATGAGATTATATGATCATTTAAAGGCATAAATAAAGCTTTTGAAGGCAAAAGTGACTATAAAAGAAGTTTTCTTCTCAATGAATGGTTTTTGCATCTCGTTTCTCGAGGTAAACATTCAATTATAATCTGTTTTAACCCAAAATGTAAAAAAATTCAACTTAAAATAAGTTATAAGATTATATAATCATTTAAAAAAAGAAATAAAGCTTTTGAAGGCATAAGTGACTATAAAAGAAGTTTTCTTCTCAATGAATGGTTTTTGCTTCACGTTTCCCGAGGTAAACATTCAATTATAATCTGTTTTAACCAAAAATGTAAAAAAAATTCAACTTAAAATCAATTATGAGATTATATGATCATTTCAAGGCATAAACAAAGCTTTTGAAGGCATAAGTGACTATAAAAGAAGTTTTCTTCTCAATGAATGGTTTTTGCATCACGTTTCCCGAGGTAAACATTCAATTATAATCTGTTTTAACCCAAAACGTAAAAAAATTCAACTTAAAATAAGTTATAAGATTATATAATCATTTAAAGTGAGAAATAAAGCTTTTGAAGGCATAAGTGACTATAAAAGAAGTTTTCTTCTCAATGAATGGTTTTTGCTTCACGTTTCCCGAGGTAAACATTCAACTATAATCTGTTTTAACCCAAAATGTAAAAAAAAATTCAACTTAAATTAAGTTATAAGATTATATAATCATTTAAAGGGAGAAATAAAGCTTTTGAAGGCATAAGTGACTATAAAAGAAGTTTTCTTCACAATGAATGGTTTTTGATTCATGTTTCCCGAGGTAAACATTCAATTATAATCTGTTTTAACCCAAAATGTAAAAAAAATTCAACTTAAAATCAATTATGAGATTATATGATCATTTCAAGGCATAAACAAAGCTTTTGAAGGCATAAGTGACTATAAAAGAAGTTTTCTTCTCAATGAATGGTTTTTGCATCACGTTTCTCGAGGTAAACATTCAATTATAATCTGTTTTAACCCAAAATGTAAAAGAATTCAACTTAAAATAAGTTATAAGATGATATAATCATTTAAAGGGAGAAATAAAGCTTTTGAAGGCATAAGTGACTATAAAAGAAGTTTTCTTCTCAATGGATGCTTTTTCCTTCACGTTTCCCAAGGTAAACATTCAATTATAATCTGTTTTAACCCAAAATGTAAAAAAATTCAACTTAAAATAAGTTATAAGATTATATAATCATTTAAAAAAAGAAATAAAGCTTTTGAAGGCATAAGTGACTATAACAGAAGTTTTCTTCTCAATGAATGGTTTTTGCTTCACATTTCCCGAGGTAAACATTCAATTATAATCTGTTTTAACCCAAAATGTAAAAAAAATTCAACTTAAAATCAATTATGAGATTATATGATCATTTCAAGGCATAAACAAAGCTTTTGAAGGCATAAGTGACTATAAAAGAAGTTTTCTTCTCAATGAATGGTTTTTGCATCATGTTTCCCGAGGTAAACATTCAATTATAATCCGTTTTAACCCAAAATGTAAAAAAATTCAACTTAAAATAAGTTATAAGATTATATAATCATTTAAAAAAAGAAATAAAGCTTTTGAAGGCATAAGTGACTATAAAAGAAGTTTTATTCTCAATGAATGGTTTTTACATCACGTTTCCTGAGGTAAACATTCAATTATAATCTGTTTTGACCAAAAATGTAAAAACAATTCAACTTAAAATCAATTATGAGATTATATGATCATTTAAAGGCATAAATAAAGCTTTTGAAGGCATAAGTGACTATAAAAGAAGTTTTCTTCTCAATGAATGGTTTTTGCATCTCGTTTCTCGAGGTAAACATTCAATTATAATCTGTTTTAACCCAAAATGTAAAAAAATTCAACTTAAAATAAGTTATAAGATTATATAATCATTTAAAAAAAGAAATAAAGCTTTTGAAGGCATAAGTGACTATAAAAGAAGTTTTCTTCTCAATGAATGGTTTTTGCTTCACATTTCCCGAGGTAAACATTCAATTATAATCTGTTTTAACCCAAAATGTAAAAAAAATTCAACTTAAAATCAATTATGAGATTATATGATCATTTCAAGGCATAAACAAAGCTTTTGAAGGCATAAGTGACTATAAAAGAAGTTTTCTTCTCAATGAATGGTTTTTGCATCATGTTTCTCGAGGTAAACATTCAATTATAATCTGTTTTAACCCAAAATGTAAAAGAATTCAACTTAAAATAAGTTATAAGATGATATAATCATTTAAAGGGAGAAATAAAGCTTTTGAAGGCATAAGTGACTATAAAAGAAGTTTTCTTCTCAATGGATGCTTTTTCCTTCACGTTTCCCAAGGTAAACATTCAATTATAATCTGTTTTAACCCAAAATGTAAAAAAATTCAACTTAAAATAAGTTATAAGATTATATAATCATTTAAAAAAAGAAATAAAGCTTTTGAAGGCATAAGTGACTATAACAGAAGTTTTCTTCTCAATGAATGGTTTTTGCTTCACATTTCCCGAGGTAAACATTCAATTATAATCTGTTTTAACCCAAAATGTAAAAAAAATTCAACTTAAAATCAATTATGAGATTATATGATCATTTCAAGGCATAAACAAAGCTTTTGAAGGCATAAGTGACTATAAAAGAAGTTTTCTTCTCAATGAATGGTTTTTGCATCATGTTTCCCGAGGTAAACATTCAATTATAATCTGTTTTAACCCAAAATGTAAAAAAATTCAACTTAAAATAAGTTATAAGATTATATAATCATTTAAAAAAAGAAATAAAGCTTTTGAAGGCATAAGTGACTATAAAAGAAGTTTTCTTCTCAATGAATGGTTTTTACATCACGTTTCCCGAGGTAAACATTCAATTATAATCTGTTTTGACCAAAAATGTAAAAAAAATTCAACTTAAAATCAATTATGAGATTATATGATCATTTAAAGGCATAAATAAAGCTTTTGAAGGCATAAGTGACTATAAAAGAAGTTTTCTTCTCAATGAATGGTTTTTGCATCTCGTTTCTCGAGGTAAACATTCAATTATAATCTGTTTTATCCAGAAATGTAAAAAAATTCAACTTAAAATCTATTATGAGATTATATGATCATTTAAAGGCATAAATAAAGCTTTTGAAGGCATAAGTGACTATAAAAGAAGTTTTCTTCTCAATGAATGCTTTTTCCTTCACGTTTCCCAAGGTAAACATTCAATTATAATCTGTTCTAACCCAAAATGTAAAAAAATTCAACTTAAAATAAATTATAAGATTATATAATCATTTAAAGGGAGAAATAACGCTTTTGAAGGCATAAGTGACTATAAAAGAAGTTTTCTTCTCAATGAATGCTCTTTCCTTCACGTTTTCCAAGGTAAACATTCAATTATAATCTGTTCTAACCCAAAATGTAAAAAAATTCAACTTAAAATAAATTATAAGATTATATAATCATTTAAAGGGAGAAATAAAGCTTTTGAAGGCATAAGTGACTATAAAAGAAGTTTTCTTCTCAATGAATGCTTTTTCCTTCACGTTTTCCAAGGTAAACATTCAATTATAATCTGTTCTAACCCAAAATGTAAAAAAATTCAACTTAAAATAAATTATAAGATTATATAATCATTTAAAGGGAGAAATAAAGCTTTTGAAGGCATAAGTGACTATAAAAGAAGTTTTCTTCTCAATGAATGGTTTTTGCATCACGTTTCCCGAGGTAAACATTCAATTATATTCTGTTTTAACTAAAAATGTAAAAAACTTCAACTTAAAATCAATTATGAGATTATATGATCATTTAAAGGCATAAATAAAGCTTTTGAAGGCATAAGTGACAATAAAAGAAGTTTTCTTCTCAATGAATGCTTTTTCCTTCACGTTTCCCAAGGTAAACATTCAATTATAATCTGTTTTAACCCAAAAAGTAAAAAAATTCAACTTAAAATAAGTTATAAGATTATATAATCATTTAAAGGGAGAAATAAAGCTTTTGAAGGCATAAGTGACTATAAAAGAAGTTTTCTTCTCAATGAATGGTTTTTGCATCACGTTTCTCGAGGTAAACATTCAATTATAATCTGTTTTAAGCCAAAATGTAAAAAAATTCAACTTAAAATAAGTTATAAGATTATATAATCATTTAAGAAAAGAAATAAAGCTTTTGAAGGCATAAGTGACTATAAAACAAGTTTTCTTCTCAATGAATGCTTTTTCCTTCACGTTTCTCGAGGTAAACATTCAATTATAATCTGTTTTAACCCAAAATGTAAAAAAAATCAACTTAAAATAAGTTATAAGATTATATAATCATTTAAAGGGAGAAATAAAGCTTTTGAAGGCATAAGTGACTATAAAAGAAGTTTTCTTCTCAATGAATGGTTTTTGCTTCACGTTTCCCGAGGTAAACATTCAATTATAATCTGTTTTAACCCAAAATGTAAAAAAAATTCAACTTAAAATCAATTATGAGATTATATGATCATTTCAAGGCATAAATAAAGCTTTTGAAGGCATAAGTGACTATAAAAGAAGTTTTCTTCTCAATGAATGGTTTTTGCATCACGTTTCTCGAGGTAAACATTCAATTATAATCTGTTTTAACCCAAAATGTAAAAAAAATCAACTTAAAATAAGTTATAAGATTATATAATCATTTAAAAAAAGAAATAAAGCTTTTGAAGGCATAAGTGACTATAAAAGAAGTTTTCTTCTCAATGAATGGTTTTTGCATCACGTTTCCCGAGGTAAACATTCAATTATAATCCGTTTTAACCCAAAACGTAAAAAAATTCAACTTAAAATAAGTTATAAGATTATATAATCATTTAAAGTGAGAAATAAAGCTTTTGAAGGCATAAGTGACTATAAAAGAAGTTTTCTTCTCAATGAATGATTTTTGCTTCACGTTTCCCGAGGTAAACATTCAATTATAATCCGTTTTAACCCAAAATGTAAAAAAATTCAACTTACAATAAGTTATAAGATTATATAATCATTTAAAAAAAGAAATAAAGCTCTTGAAGGCATAAGTGACTATAAAAGAAGTTTTCTTCTCAATGAATGGTTTTTGCTTCACATTTCCCGGGGTAAACATTCAATTATAATCTGTTTTAACCCAAAATGTAAAAAAAATTCAACTTAAAATAAATTATAAGATTATATAATCATTTAAAGGGAGAAATAAAGCTTTTGAAGGCATAAGTGACTATAAAAGAAGTTTTCTTCTCAATGAATGGTTTTTGCATCACGTTTCCCGAGGTAAACATTCAATTATAATCTGTTTTGACCAAAAATGTAAAAAAATTCAACTTAAAATAAATTATAAGATTATATAATCATTTAAAGGGAGAAATAAAGCTTTTGAAGGCATAAGTGACTATAAAAGAAGTTTTCTTCTCAATGAATGGTTTTTGCATCACGTTTCCCGAGGTAAACATTCAATTATAATCTGTTTTGACCAAAAATGTAAAAAAAATTCAACTTAAAATCGATTATGAGATTATATGATCATTTAAAGGCATAAATAAAGCTTTTGAAGGCAAAAGTGACTATAAAAGAAGTTTTCTTCTCAATGAATGGTTTTTGCATCTCGTTTCTCGAGGTAAACATTCAATTATAATCTGTTTTAACCCAAAATGTAAAAAAATTCAACTTAAAATAAGTTATAAGATTATATAATCATTTAAAAAAAGAAATAAAGCTTTTGAAGGCATAAGTGACTATAAAAGAAGTTTTCTTCTCAATGAATGGTTTTTGCTTCACATTTCCCGAGGTAAACATTCAATTATAATCTGTTTTAACCCAAAATGTAAAAAAAATTCAACTTAAAATCAATTATGAGATTATATGATCATTTCAAGGCATAAACAAAGCTTTTGAAGGCATAAGTGACTATAAAAGAAGTTTTCTTCTCAATGAATGGTTTTTGCATCACGTTTCTCGAGGTAAACATTCAATTATAATCTGTTTTAACCCAAAATGTAAAAGAATTCAACTTAAAATAAGTTATAAGATGATATAATCATTTAAAGGGAGAAATAAAGCTTTTGAAGGCATAAGTGACTATAAAAGAAGTTTTCTTCTCAATGGATGCTTTTTCCTTCACGTTTCCCAAGGTAAACATTCAATTATAATCTGTTTTAACCCAAAATTTAAAAAAATTCAACTTAAAATAAATTATAAGATTATATAATCATTTAAAGGGAGAAATAAAGCTTTTGAAGGCATAAGTGACTATAAAAGAAGTTTTCTTCTCAATGAATGGTTTTTGCATCACGTTTCCCGAGGTAAACATTCAATTATATTCTGTTTTAACTAAAAATGTAAAAAACTTCAAATTAAAATCAATTATGAGATTATATGATCATTTAAAGGCATAAATAAAGCTTTTGAAGGCATAAGTGACAATAAAAGAAGTTTTCTTCTCAATGAATGCTTTTTCCTTCACGTTTCCCAAGGTAAACATTCAATTATAATCTGTTTTAACCCAAAAAGTAAAAAAATTCAACTTAAAATAAGTTATAAGATTATATAATCATTTAAAGGGAGAAATAAAGCTTTTGAAGGCATAAGTGACTATAAAAGAAGTTTTCTTCTCAATGAATGGTTTTTGCATCACGTTTCCTGAGGTAAACATTCAATTATAATCTGTTTTAAGCCAAAATGTAAAAAAATTCAACTTAAAATAAGTTATAAGATTATATAATCATTTAGGAAAAGAAATAAAGCTTTTGAAGGCATAAGTGACTATAAAACAAGTTTTCTTCTCAATGAATGCTTTTTCCTTCACGTTTCTCGAGGTAAACATTCAATTATAATCTGTTTTAACCCAAAATGTAAAAAAAATCAACTTAAAATAAGTTATAAGATTATATAATCATTTAAAGGGAGAAATAAAGCTTTTGAAGGCATAAGTGACTATAAAAGAAGTTTTCTTCTCAATGAATGGTTTTTGCTTCACGTTTCTCGAGGTAAACATTCAATTATAATCTGTTTTAACCCAAAATGTAAAAAAAATTCAACTTAAAATCAATTATGAGATTATATGATCATTTCAAGGCATAAATAAAGCTTTTGAAGGCATAAGTGACTATAAAAGAAGTTTTCTTCTCAATGAATGGTTTTTGCATCACGTTTCTCGAGGTAAACATTCAATTATAATCTGTTTTAACCCAAAATGTAAAAAAAATCAACTTAAAATAAGTTATAAGATTATATAATCATTTAAAAAAAGAAATAAAGCTTTTGAAGGCATAAGTGACTATAAAAGAAGTTTTCTTCTCAATGAATGGTTTTTGCTTCACGTTTCCCGAGGTAAACATTCAATTATAATATGTTTTAACCCAAAATGTAAAAAAAATTCAACTTAAAATCAATTATGAGATTATATGATCATTTCAAGGCATAAATAAAGCTTTTGAAGGCATAAGTAACTATAAAAGAAGTTTTCTTCTCAATGAATGGTTTTTGCATCACGTTTCTCGAGGTAAACATTCAATTATAATCTGTTTTAACCCAAAATGTAAAAAAATTCAACTTACAATAAGTTATAAGATTATATAATCATTTAAAAAAAGAAATAAAGCTCTTGAAGGCATAAGTGACTATAAAAGAAGTTTTCTTCTCAATGAATGCTTTTTGCTTCACGTTTCCCGAGGTAAACATTCAATTATAATCTGTTTTAACCCAAAATGTAAAAAAAATTCAACTTAAAATCAATTACGAGATTATATGATCATTTAAAGGCATAAATAAAGCTTTTGAAGGCATAAGTGACTATAAAAGAAGTTTTCTTCTCAATGAATGGTTTTTGCATCACGTTTCTCGAGGTAAACATTCAATTATAATCTGTTTTAACCCAAAATGTAAAAAAATTCAACTTAAAATAAGTTATAAGATTATATAATCATTTAAGAAAAGAAATAAAGATTTTGAAGGCATAAGTGACTATAAAACAAGTTTTCTTCTCAATGAATGCTTTTTCCTTCACGTTTCCCTAGGTAAACATTCAATTATAATCTGTTTTAACCCAAAATGTAAAAAAAATCAACTTAAAATAATTTATAAGATTATATAATCATTTAAAGGGAGAAATAAAGCTTTTGAAGGCATAAGTGACTATAAAAGAAGTTTTGTTCTCAATGAATGGTTTTTGCTTCACGTTTCCCGAGGTAAACATTCAATTATAATCTGTTTTAACCCAAAATGTAAAAAAAATTCAACTTAAAATCAATTATGAGATTATATGATCATTTCAAGGCATAAATAAAGCTTTTGAAGGCATAAGTGACTATAAAAAAAGTTTTCTTCTCAATGAATGGTTTTTGCATCACGTTTCTCGAGGTAAACATTCAATTATAATCTGTTTTAACCCAAAATGTAAAAAAATTCAGCTTAAAATAAGTTATAAGATTATATAATCATTTAAAAAAAGAAATAAAGCTTTTGAAGGCATAAGTGACTATAAAAGAAGTTTTCTTCACAATGAATGGTTTTTGATTCACGTTTCCCGAGGTAAACATTCAATTATAATCTGTTTTGACCAAAAATGTAAAAAAAATTCAACTAAAAATCGATTATGAGATTATATGATCATTTAAAGGCATAAATAAAGCTTTTGAAGGCATAAGTGACTATAAAAGAAGTTTTCTTCTCAATGAATGGTTTTTGCATCACGTTTCTCGAGGTAAACATTCAATTATAATCTGTTTTAACCCAAAATGTAAAAAAATTCAACTTAAAATAAGTTATAAGATTATATAATCATTTAAGAAAAGAAATAAAGATTTTGAAGGCATAAGTGACTATAAAACAAGTTTTCTTCTCAATGAATGCTTTTTCCTTCACGTTTCTCTAGGTAAACATTCAATTATAATCTGTTTTAACCCAAAATGTAAAAAAAATCAACTTAAAATAATTTATAAGATTATATAATCATTTAAAGGGAGAAATAAAGCTTTTGAAGGCATAAGTGACTATAAAAGAAGTTTTGTTCTCAATGAATGGTTTTTGCTTCACGTTTCCCGAGGTAAACATTCAATTATAATCTGTTTTAACCCAAAATGTAAAAAAAATTCAACTTAAAATCAATTATGAGATTATATGATCATTTCAAGGCATAAATAAAGCTTTTGAAGGCATAAGTGACTATAAAAAAAGTTTTCTTCTCAATGAATGGTTTTTGCATCACGTTTCTCGAGGTAAACATTCAATTATAATCTGTTTTAACCCAAAATGTAAAAAAATTCAGCTTAAAATAAGTTATAAGATTATATAATCATTTAAAAAAAGAAATAAAGCTTTTGAAGGCATAAGTGACTATAAAAGAAGTTTTCTTCACAATGAATGGTTTTTGATTCACGTTTCCCGAGGTAAACATTCAATTATAATCTGTTTTAACCCAAAATGTAAAAATATTCAACTTAAAATAAGTTATAAGATTATATAATCATTTAAAGGGAGAAATAAAGCTTTTGAAGGCATAAGTGACTATAAAAGAAGTTTTCTTCTCAATGAATGGTTTTTGCATCAGGTTTCCCAAGGTAAACATTCAATTATAATCTGTTTTAACTAAAAAAGTAAAAAAATTCAACTTAAAATCAATTATGAGATTATATGATCATTTAAAGGCATAAATAAAGCTTTTGAAGGCATAAGTGACAATAAAAGAAGTTTTCTTCTCAATGAATGGTTTTTCCTTCACGTTTTCCAAGGTAAACATTCAATTATAATCTGTTCTAATCCAAAATGTAAAACAATTCAACTTAAAATAAATTATAAGATTATATAATCATTTAAAGGGAGAAATAAAGCTTTTGAAGGCATAAGTGACTATAAAAGAAGTTTTCTTCTCAATGAATGGTTTTTGCATCACGTTTCCCGAGGTAAACATTCAATTATATTCTGTTTTAACTAAAAATGTAAAAAACTTCAACTTAAAATCAATTATGAGATTATATGATCATTTAAAGGCATAAATAAAGCTTTTGAAGGCATAAGTGACAATAAAAGAAGTTTTCTTCTCAATGAATGCTTTTTCCTTCACGTTTCCCAAGGTAAACATTCAATTATAATCTGTTTTAACCCAAAAAGTAAAAAAATTCAACTTAAAATAAGTTATAAGATTATATAATCATTTAAAGGGAGAAATAAAGCTTTTGAAGGCATAAGTGACTATAAAAGAAGTTTTCTTCTCAATGAATGGTTTTTGCATCACGTTTCTCGAGGTAAACATTCAATTATAATCTGTTTTAAGCCAAAATGTAAAAAAATTCAACTTAAAATAAGTTATAAGATTATATAATCATTTAAGAAAAGAAATAAAGCTTTTGAAGGCATAAGTGACTATAAAACAAGTTTTCTTCTCAATGAATGCTTTTTCCTTCACGTTTCTCGAGGTAAACATTCAATTATAATCTGTTTTAACCCAAAATGTAAAAAAAATCAACTTAAAATAAGTTATAAGATTATATAATCATTTAAAGGGAGAAATAAAGCTTTTGAAGGCATAAGTGACTATAAAAGAAGTTTTCTTCTCAATGAATGGTTTTTGCTTCACGTTTCTCGAGGTAAACATTCAATTATAATATGTTTTAACCCAAAATGTAAAAAAAATTCAACTTAAAATCAATTATGAGATTATATGATCATTTCAAGGCATAAATAAAGCTTTTGAAGGCATAAGTGACTATAAAAGAAGTTTTCTTCTCAATGAATGGTTTTTGCATCACGTTTCTCGAGGTAAACATTCAATTATAATCTGTTTTAACCCAAAATGTAAAAAAATTCAACTTAAAATAAGTTATAAGATTATATAATCATTTAAAAAAAGAAATAAAGCTCTTGAAGGCATAAGTTACTATAAAAGAAGTTTTCTTCTCAATGAATGCTTTTTGCTTCACGTTTCCCGAGGTAAACATTCAATTATAATATGTTTTAACCCAAAATGTAAAAAAAATTCAACTTAAAATCAATTATGAGATTATATGATCATTTCAAGGCATAAATAAAGCTTTTGAAGGCATAAGTAACTATAAAAGAAGTTTTCTTCTCAATGAATGGTTTTTGCATCACGTTTCTCGAGGTAAACATTCAATTATAATCTGTTTTAACCCAAAATGTAAAAAAATTCAACTTAAAATAAGTTATAAGATTATATAATCATTTAAGAAAAGAAATAAAGCTTTTGAAGGCATAAGTGACTATAAAACAAGTTTTCTTCTCAATGAATGCTTTTTCCTTCACGTTTCTCGAGGTAAACATTCAATTATAATCTGTTTTAACCCAAAATGTAAAAAAAATCAACTTAAAATAATTTATAAGATTATATAATCATTTAAAGGGAGAAATAAAGCTTTTGAAGGCATAAGTGACTATAAAAGAAGTTTTGTTCTCAATGAATGGTTTTTGCTTCACGTTTCCCGAGGTAAACATTCAATTATAATCTGTTTTAACCCAAAATGTAAAAAAAATTCAACTTAAAATCAATTATGAGATTATATCATCATTTAAAGGCATAAATAAAGCTTTTGAAGGCATAAGTGACTATAAAAAAAGTTTTCTTCTCAATGAATGGTTTTTGCATCACGTTTCTCGAGGTAAACATTCAATTATAATCTGTTTTAACCCAAAATGTAAAAAAATTCAGCTTAAAATAAGTTATAAGATTATATAATCATTTAAAAAAAGAAATAAAGCTTTTGAAGGCATAAGTGACTATAAAAGAAGTTTTCTTCACAATGAATGGTTTTTGATTCACGTTTCCCGAGGTAAACATTCAATTATAATCTGTTTTAACCCAAAATGTAAAAACAATTCAACTTAAAATCAATTATGAGATTATATGATCATTTCAAGGCATAAACAAAGCTTTTGAAGGCATAAGTGACTATAAAAGAAGTTTTCTTCTAAATGAATGGTTTTTGCATCACGTTTCTCGAGGTAAACATTCAATTATAATCTGTTTTAACCCAAAATGTAAAAAAATTCAACTGAAAATAAGTTATAAGATTATATAATCATTTAAAAAAAGAAATAAAGCTTTTGAAGGCATAAGTGACTATAAAAGAAGTTTTCTTCTCAATGAATGGTTTTTGCTTCACGTTTTCCGAGGTAAACATTCAATTATAATCTGTTTTAACCAAAAATGTAAAAAAAATTCAACTTAAAATCAATTATGAGATTATATGATCATTTCAAGGCATAAATAAAGCTTTTGAAGGCATAAGTGACTATAAAAGAAGTTTTCTTCTCAATGAATGGTTTTTGCATCACGTTTCCCGAGGTAAACATTCAATTATAATCTGTTTTAACCCAAAACGTAAAAAAATTCAACTTAAAATAAGTTATAAGATTATATAATCATTTAAAAGGAGAAATAAAGCTTTTGAAGGCATAAGTGACTATAAAAGAAGTTTTCTTCTCAATGAATGGTTTTTGAATCACGTTTCTCTAGGTAAACATTCAATTATAATCTGTTTTAACCCAAAATGTAAAAAAATTCAACTTAAAATAAGTTATAAGATTATATAATCATTTAAATGGAGAAATAAAGCTTTTGAAGGCATAAGTGACAATAAAAGAAGTTTTCTTCTCAATGAATGCTTTTTCCTTTATGTTTCCCAAGGTAAACATTCAATTATAATCTGTTTTACCCCAAAATGTAAAAAAATTCAACTTAAATTAAATTATAAGATTATATAATCATTTAAAGGGAGAAATAAAGCTTTAGAAGGCATAAGTGACTATAAAAGAAGTTTTCTTCTCAATGAATGCTTTTTCCTTCACGTTTCCCAAGGTAAACATTCAATTATAATCTGTTTTAACTAAAAATGTAAAAAAATTCAACTTAAAATCAATTATGAGATTATATGATCATTTAAAGGCATAAATAAAGCTTTTGAAGGCATAAGTGACGATAAAAGAAGTTTTCTTCTCAATGAATGGTTTTTGCATCACGTTTCTCGAGGTAAACATTTAACTATAATCTGTTTTAACTAAAAATGTAAAACAATTCAACTTAAAATCAATTATGAGATTATATGATCTTTTAAAGGCATAAATAAAGCTTTTGAAGGCATAAGTGACAATAAAAGAAGTTTTCTTCTCAATGAATGCTTTTTCCTTCACGTTTCCCAAGGTAAACATTCAATTGTAATCTGTTTTACCCCAAAATGTAAAAAAATTCAACTTAAATTAAATTATAAGATTATAGAATCATTTAAAGGGAGAAATAAAGCTTTTGAAGGCATAAGTGACTATAAAAGAAGTTTTCTTCTCAATGAATGCTTTTTCCTTCACGTTTCCCAAGGTAAACATTCAATTATATTTTCTTTTAATCCAAAATGTAAAAAAATTCAACTTAAAATAAGTTATAAGATTATATAATCATTTAAAGGGAGAAATAAAGCTTTTGAAGGCATAAGTGACTATAAAAGAAGTTTTCTTCTCAATGAATGGTTTTTTGCATCACGTTTCTCGAGGTAAACATTCAATTATAATCTGTTTTAACCCAAAATGTAAAAAAATTCAACTTAAAATAAGTTATAAGATTATATAATCATTGAAAAAAGGAAATAAAGCTTTTGAAGGCATAAGTGACTATAAAAGAAGTTTTCTTCTCAATGAATGCTTTTTCCTTCACGTTTCTCGAGGTAAACATTCAATTATAATCTGTTTTAACCCAAAATGTAAAAATATTCAACTTAAAATAAGTTATAAGATTATATAATCATTTAAAGGGAGAAATAAAGCTTTTGAAGGCATAAGTGATATAAAAGAAGTTTTCTTCTCAATGAATGGTTTTTGCATCATGTTTCCCAAGGTAAACATTCAATTATAATATGTTTTAACTAAAAATGTAAAACAATTCAACTTAAAATCAATTATGAGATTATATGATCATTTAAAGGCATAAATAAAGCTTTTGAAGGCATAAGTGACAATAAAAGAAGATTTCTTCTCAATGAATGCTTTTTCCTTCACGTTTCCCAAGGTAAACATTCAATTATAATCTGTTTTAACCCAAAATGTAAAAAAATTCAACTTAAAATAAGTTATAAGATTATATAATCATTTAAAGGGAGAAATAAAGCTTTTGAAGGCATAAGTGACTATAAAAGAAGTTTTCTTCTCAATGAATGGTTTTTGCATCATGTTTCCCAAGGTAAACATTCAATTATAATCTGTTTTAACTAAAAATGTAAAAAAATTCAACTTAAAATCAATTATGAGATTATATGATCATTTAAAGGCATAAATAAAGCTTTTGAAGGCATAAGTGACAATAAAAGAAGTTTTGTTCTCAATGAATGCTTTTTCCTTCACGTTTTCCAAGGTAAACATTCAATTATAATCTGTTCTAACCCAAAATGTAAAAAAATTCAACTTAAAATAAATTATAAGATTATATAATCATTTAAAGGGAGAAATAAAGCTTTTGAAGGCATAAGTGACTATAAAAGAAGTTTTCTTCTCAATGAATGGTTTTTGCATCACGTTTCCCGAGGTAAACATTCAATTATATTCTGTTTTAACTAAAAATGTAAAAAACTTCAACTTAAAATCAATTATGAGATTATATGATCATTTAAAGGCATAAATAAAGCTTTTGAAGGCATAAGTGACAATAAAAGAAGTTTTCTTCTCAATGAATGCTTTTTCCTTCACGTTTCCCAAGGTAAACATTCAATTATAATCTGTTTTAACCCAAAAAGTAAAAAAATTCAACTTAAAATAAGTTATAAGATTATATAATCATTTAAAGGGAGAAATAAAGCTTTTGAAGGCATAAGTGACTATAAAAGAAGTTTTCTTCTCAATGAATGGTTTTTGCATCACGTTTCTCGAGGTAAACATTCAATTATAATCCGTTTTAAGCCAAAATGTAAAAAAATTCAACTTAAAATAAGTTATAAGATTATATAATCATTTAAGAAAAGAAATAAAGCTTTTGAAGGCATAAGTGGCTATAAAACAAGTTTTCTTCTCAATGAATGCTTTTTCCTTCACGTTTCTCGAGGTAAACATTCAATTATAATCTGTTTTAACCCAAAATGTAAAAAAAATCAACTTAAAATAAGTTATAAGATTATATAATCATTTAAAGGGAGAAATAAAGCTTTTGAAGGCATAAGTGACTATAAAAGACGTTTTCTTCTCAATGAATGGTTTTTCCTTCATGTTTCCCGAGGTAAACATTCAATTATAATCTGTTTTAACCCAAAATGTAAAAAAAATTCAACTTAAAATCAATTATGAGATTATATGATCATTTCAAGGCATAAATAAAGCTTTTGAAGGCATAAGTGACTATAAAAGAAGTTTTCTTCTCAATGAATGGTTTTTGCATCACGTTTCTCGAGGTAAACATTCAATTATAATCTGTTTTAACCCAAAATGTAAAAAAAATCAACTTAAAATAAGTTATAAGATTATATAATCATTTAAAAAAAGAAATAAAGCTTTTGAAGGCATAAGTGACTATAAAAGAAGTTTTCTTCTCAATGAATGGTTTTTGCTTCACGTTTCCCGAGGTAAACATTCAATTATAATATGTTTTAACCCAAAATGTAAAAAAAATTCAACTTAAAATCAATTATGAGATTATATGATCATTTCAAGGCATAAATAAAGCTTTTGAAGGCATAAGTGACTATAAAAGAAGTTTTCTTCTCAATGAATGGTTTTTGCATCACGTTTCTCGAGGTAAACATTCAATTATAATCTGTTTTAACCCAAAATGTAAAAAAATTCAACTTAAAATAAGTTATAAGATTATATAATCATTTAAAAAAAGAAATAAAGCTTTTGAAGGCATAAGTGACTATAAAAGAAGTTTTCTTCTCAATGAATGCTTTTTGCTTCACGTTTCCCGAGGTAAACATTCAATTATAATCTGTTTTAACCCAAAATGTAAAAAAATTCAACTTAAAATCAATTATGAGATTATATGATCATTTCAAGGCATAAACAAAGCTTTTGAAGGCATAAGTGACTATAAAAGAAGTTTTCTTCTCAATGAATGGTTTTTGCATCACGTTTCTCGAGGTAAACATTCAATTATAATCTGTTTTAACCCAAAATGTAAAAAAATTCAACTTAAAATAAGTTATAAGATTATATAATCATTTAAGAAAAGAAATAAAGCTTTTGAAGGCATAAGTGACTATAAAACAAGTTTTCTTCTCAATGAATGCTTTTTCCTTCACGTTTCTCGAGGTAAACATTCAATTATAATCTGTTTTAACCCAAAATGTAAAAAAAATCAACTTAAAATAATTTATAAGATTATATAATCATTTAAAGGGAGAAATAAAGCTTTTGAAGGCATAAGTGACTATAAAAGAAGTTTTGTTCTCAATGAATGGTTTTTGCTTCACGTTTCCCGAGGTAAACATTCAATTATAATCTGTTTTAACCCAAAATGTAAAAAAAATTCAACTTAAAATCAATTATGAGATTATATGATCATTTCAAGGCATAAATAAAGCTTTTGAAGGCATAAGTGACTATAAAAAAAGTTTTCTTCTCAATGAATGGTTTTTGCATCACGTTTCTCGAGGTAAACATTCAATTATAATCTGTTTTAACCCAAAATGTAAAAAAATTCAGCTTAAAATAAGTTATAAGATTATATAATCATTTAAAAAAAGAAATAAAGCTTTTGAAGGCATAAGTGACTATAAAAGAAGTTTTCTTCACAATGAATGGTTTTTGATTCACGTTTCCCGAGGTAAACATTCAATTATAATCTGTTTTAACCCAAAATGTAAAAACAATTCAACTTAAAATCAATTATGAGATTATATGATCATTTCAAGGCATAAACAAAGCTTTTGAAGGCATAAGTGACTATAAAAGAAGTTTTCTTCTAAATGAATGGTTTTTGCATCACGTTTCTCGAGGTAAACATTCAATTATAATCTGTTTTAACCCAAAATGTAAAAAAATTCAACTTAAAATAAGTTATAAGATTATATAATCATTTAAAAAGAGAAATAAAGCTTTTGAAGGCATAAGTGACTATAAAAGAAGTTTTCTTCTCAATGAATGGTTTTTGAATCACGTTTATCGAGGTAAACATTCAATTATAATCTGTTTTAACCCAAAATGTAAAAAAATTCAACTTAAAATAAGTTATAAGATTATATAATCATTTAAAAAAAGAAATAAAGCTTTTGAAGGCATAAGTGACTATAAAAGAAGTTTTCTTCTCAATGAATGGTTTTTGCTTCACGTTTTCCGAGGTAAACATTCAATTATAATCTGTTTTAACCAAAAATGTAAAAAAAATTCAACTTAAAATCAATTATGAGATTATATGATCATTTCAAGGCATAAATAAAGCTTTTGAAGGCATAAGTGACTATAAAAGAAGTTTTCTTCTCAATGAATGGTTTTTGCATCACGTTTCCCGAGGTAAACATTCAATTATAATCTGTTTTAACCCAAAACGTAAAAAAATTCAACTTAAAATAAGTTATAAGATTATATAATCATTTAAAAAGAGAAATAAAGCTTTTGAAGGCATAAGTGACTATAAAAGAAGTTTTCTTCTCAATGAATGGTTTTTGAATCACGTTTATCGAGGTAAACATTCAATTATAATCTGTTTTAACCCAAAATGTAAAAAAATTCAACTTAAAATACGTTATAAGATTATATAATCATTTAAAGGGAGAAATAAAGCTTTTGAAGGCATAAGTGACAATAAAAGAAGTTTTCTTCTCAATGAATGCTTTTTCCTTTATGTTTCCCAAGGTAAACATTCAATTATAATCTGTTTTACCCCAAAATGTAAAAAAATTCAACTTAAATTAAATTATAAGATTATATAATCATTTAAAGGGAGAAATAAAGCTTTAGAAGGCATAAGTGACTATAAAAGAAGTTTTCTTCTCAATGAATGCTTTTTCCTTCACGTTTCCCAAGGTAAACATTGAATTATAATCTGTTTTAACTAAAAATGTAAAAAAATTCAACTTAAAATCAATTATGAGATTATATGATCATTTAAAGGCATAAATAAAGCTTTTGAAGGCATAAGTGACGATAAAAGAAGTTTTCTTCTCAATGAATGGTTTTTGCATCACGTTTCTCGAGGTAAACATTTAATTATAATCTGTTTTAACTAAAAATGTAAAACAATTCAACTTAAAATCAATTATGAGATTATATGATCTTTTAAAGGCATAAATAAAGCTTTTGAAGGCATAAGTGACAATAAAAGAAGTTTTCTTCTGAATGAATGCTTTTTCCTTCACGTTTCCCAAGGTAAACATTCAATTGTAATCTGTTTTACCCCAAAATGTAAAAAAATTCAACTTAAATTAAATTATAAGATTATAGAATCATTTAAAGGGAGAAATAAAGCTTTTGAAGGCATAAGTGACTATAAAAGAAGTTTTCTTCTCAATGAATGCTTTTTCCTTCACGTTTCCCAAGGTAAACATTCAATTATATTTTCTTTTAATCCAAAATGTAAAAAAATTCAACTTAAAATAAGTTATAAGATTATATAATCATTTAAAGGGAGAAATAAAGCTTTTGAAGGCATAAGTGACTATAAAAGAAGTTTTCTTCTCAATGAATGGTTTTTTGCATCACGTTTCTCGAGGTAAACATTCAATTATAATCTGTTTTAACCCAAAATGTAAAAAAATTCAACTTAAAATAAGTTATAAGATTATATAATCATTGAAAAAAGGAAATAAAGCTTTTGAAGGCATAAGTGACTATAAAAGAAGTTTTCTTCTCAATGAATGCTTTTTCCTTCACGTTTCTCGAGGTAAACATTCAATTATAATCTGTTTTAACCCAAAATGTAAAAATATTCAACTTAAAATAAGTTATAAGATTATATAATCATTTAAAGGGAGAAATAAAGCTTTTGAAGGCATAAGTGATATAAAAGAAGTTTTCTTCTCAATGAATGGTTTTTGCATCATGTTTCCCAAGGTAAACATTCAATTATAATCTGTTTTAACTAAAAATGTAAAACAATTCAACTTAAAATCAATTATGAGATTATATGATCATTTAAAGGCATAAATAAAGCTTTTGAAGGCATAAGTGACAATAAAAGAAGATTTCTTCTCAATGAATGCTTTTTCCTTCACGTTTCCCAAGGTAAACATTCAATTATAATCTGTTTTAACCCAAAATGTAAAAAAATTCAACTTAAAATAAATTATAAGATTATATAATCATTTAAAGGGAGAAATAAAGCTTTTGAAAGCATAAGTGACTATAAAAGAAGTTTTCTTCTCAATGAATGCTTTTTCCTTAACGTTTCCCAAGGTAAACATTCAATTATAATCTGTTTTAACTAAAAATGTAAAAAAATTCAACTTAAAATAAGTTATAAGATTATATAATCATTTAAAGGGAGAAATAAAGCTTTTGAAGGCATAAGTGACTATAAAAGAAGTTTTCTTCTCAATGAATGGTTTTTGCATCACGTTTCTCGAGGTAAACATTCAATTATAATCTGTTTTAACCCAAAATGTAAAAAAATTCAACTGAAAATAAGTTATAAGATTATATAATCATTTAAAAAAACAAATAAAGCTTTTGAAGGCATAAGTGACTATAAAAGAAGTTTTCTTCTCAATGAATGGTTTTTGCATCACGTTTCTCGAGATAAACATTCAATTATAATCTGTTTTAACTAAAAATGTAAAAAAATTCAAGTTAAAATCAATTATGAGATTATATGATCATTTAAAGGCATAAATAAAGCTTTTGAAGGCATAAGTGACAATAAAAGAAGTTTTCTTCTCATTAAATGCTTTTTCCTTCACGTTTCCCAAGGTAAACATTCAATTGTAATCTGTTTTACCCCAAAATGTAAAAAAATTCAACTTAAAATAAATTATAAGATTATATAATCATTTAAAGGGAGAAATAAAGCTTTTGAAAGCATAAGTGACTATAAAAGAAGTTTTCTTCTCAATGAATGCTTTTTCCTTCATGTTTCCCAAGGTAAACATTCAATTATAATCTGTTTTAACCCAAAATGTAAAAAAATTCAACTTAAAATAAGTTATAAGATTATATAATCATTTAAAGGGAGAAATAAAGCTTTTGAAGGCATAAGTGACTATAAAAGAAGTTCTCTTCTCAATGAATGGTTTTTGCATCACGTTTCATGAGGTAAACATTCAATTATAATCTGTTTTAACCCAAAATGTAAAAAAATTCAACTTAAAATAAGTTATAAGATTATATAATCATTTAAAGGGAGAAAAAAAGCTTTTGAAGGCATAAGTGACTATAAAAGAATTTTTCTTCTCAATGAATGGTTTTTGCATCACGTTTCCTGAGGTAAACATTCAATTATAATCTGTTTTAACCCAAAATGTAAAAAAATTCAACTTAAAATAAGTTATAAGATTATATAATCATTTAAAAAAAGAAATAAAGCTTTTGAAGGCATAAGTGACTATAAAAGAAGTTTTCTTCTCAATGAATGCCTTTTCCTTCACGTTTCTCGAGGTAAACATTCAATTATAATCTGTTTTAACCCAAAATGTAAAAAAATTCAACTTAAAATAAGTTATAAGATTATATAATCATTTAAAGGGAGAAATAAAGCTTTTGAAGGCATAAGTGACTATAAAAGAAGTTTTCTTCTCAATGAATGGTTTTTGCATCACGTTTCCTGAGGTAAACATTCAATTATAATCTGTTTTAACCCAAAATGTAAAAAAATTAAACTTAAAATAAGTTATAAGATTATATAATCATTTAAAGGGAGAAATAAAGCTTTTGAAGGCATAAGTGACAATAAAAGAAGTTTTCTTCTCAATGAATGTTTTTTCCTTCATGTTTCCCAAGGTAAACATTCAATTATAATCTGTTTTATCCCAAAATGTAAAAAAATTTAACTTAAAATAAATTATAAGATTATATAATCATTTAAAGGGAGAAATAAAGCTTTTGAAAGCATAAGTGACTATAAAAGAAGTTTTCTTCTCAATGAATGCTTTTTCCTTAACGTTTCCCAAGGTAAACATTCAATTATAATCTGTTTTAACTAAAAATGTAAAAAAATTCAACTTAAAATAAGTTATAAGATTATATAATCATTTAAAGGGAGAAATAAAGCTTTTGAAGGCATAAGTGACTATAAAAGAAGTTTTCTTCTCAATGAATGGTTTTTGCATCACGTTTCTCAAGGTAAACATTCAATTATAATCTATTTTAACCCAAAATGTAAAAAAATTCAACTGAAAATAAGTTACAAGATTATATAATCATTTAAAAAAACAAATAAAGCTTTTGAAGGCATAAGTGACTATAAAAGAAGTTTTCTTCTCAATGAATGGTTTTTGCATCACGTTTCTTGAGGTAAACATTCAATTATAATCTGTTTTAACTAAAAATGTAAAAAAATTCAACTTAAAATCAATTATGAGATTATATGATCATTTAAAGGCATAAATAAAGCTTTTGAAGGCATAAGTGACAATAAAAGAAGTTTTCTTCTCATTGAATGCTTTTTCCTTCACGTTTCCCAAGGTAAACATTCAATTGTAATCTGTTTTACCCCAAAATGTAAAAAAATTCAACTTAAAATAAATTATAAGATTATATAATCATTTAAAGGGAGAAATAAAGCTTTTGAAAGCATAAGTGACTATAAAAGAAGTTTTCTTCTCAATGAATGCTTTTTCCTTCATGTTTACCAAGGTAAACATTCAATTATAATCTGTTTTAACCCAAAATGTAAAAAAATTCAACTTAAAATAAGTTATAAGATTATATAATCATTTAAAGGGAGAAATAAAGCTTTTGAAGGCATAAGTGACTATAAAAGAAGTTCTCTTCTCAATGAATGGTTTTTGCATCACGTTTCACGAGGTAAACATTCAATTATAATCTGTTTTAACCCAAAATGTAAAAAAAATTCAACTTAAAATAAGTTATAAGATTATATAATCATTTAAAGGGAGAAAAAAAGCTTTTGAAGGCATAAGTGACTATAAAAGAAGTTTTCTTCTCAATGAATGGTTTTTGCATCACGTTTCTCGAGGTAAACATTCAATTATAATCTGTTTTAACCCAAAATGTAAAAAAATTCAACTGAAAATAAGTTACAAGATTATATAATCATTTAAAAAAACAAATAAAGCTTTTGAAGGCATAAGTGACTATAAAAGAAGTTTTCTTCTCAATGAATGGTTTTTGCATCACGTTTCTCGAGGTAAACATTCAATTATAATCTGTTTTAACCCAAAATGTAAAAAAATTCAACTTAAAATAGGTTATAAGATTATATAATCATTTAAGAAAAGAAATAAAGCTTTTGAAGGCATAAGTGACTATAAAAGAAGTTTTATTCTCAATGAATGCTTTTTCCTTCACGTTTCTCGAGGTAAACATTCAATTATAATCTGTTTTAACCCAAAATGTAAAAAAAATCAACTTAAAATAAGTTAGAAGATTATATAATCATTTAAAGGGAGAAATAAAGCTTTTGAAGGCATAAGTGACTATAAAAGAAGTTTTATTCTCAATGAATGGTTTTTGCTTCACGTTTCCCGAGGTAAACATTCAATTATAATCTTTTTTAACTAAAAATGTAAAAAAATTCAACTTAAAATCAATTATGAGATTATATGATCATTTAAAGGCATAAATAAAGCTTTTGAAGGCATAAGTGACAATAAAAGAAGTTTTCTTCTCATTGAATGCTTTTTCCTTCACGTTTCCCAAGGTAAACATTCAATTGTAATCTGTTTTACCCCAAAATGTAAAAAAATTCAACTTAAAATAAATTATAAGATTATATAACCATTTAAAGGGAGAAATAAAGCTTTTGAAAGCATAAGTGACTATAAAAGAAGTTTTCTTCTCAATGAATGCTTTTTCCTTCATGTTTCCCAAGGTAAACATTCAATTATAATCTGTTTTAACCCAAAATGTAAAAAAATTCAACTTAAAATAAGTTATAAGATTATATAATCATTTAAAGGGAGAAATAAAGCTTTTGAAGGCATAAGTGACTATAAAAGAAGTTCTCTTCTCAATGAATGGTTTTTGCATCACGTTTCACGAGGTAAACATTCAATTATAATCTGTTTTAACCCAAAATGTAAAAAAATTCAACTTAAAATAAGTTATAAGATTATATAATCATTGAAAAAAAGAAATAAAGCTTTTGAAAGCATAAGTGACTATAAAAGAAGTTTTCTTCTCGATGAATGCTTTTTCCTTCACGTTTCTCGAGGTAAACATTCAATTATAATCTGTTTTAACCCAAAATGTAAAAAAATTCAACTTAAAATAAGTTATAAGATTATATAATCATTTAAAGGGAGAAATAAAGCTTTTGAAGGCATAAGTGACTATAAAAGAAGTTTTCTTCTCAATGAATGGTTTTTGCATCACGTTTCCCGAGGTAAACATTAAATTATATTCTGTTTTAACTAAAAATGTAAAAAAATTCAACTTAAAATCAATTATGAGATTATATGATCATTTAAAAGCATAAATAAAGCTTTTGAAGGCATAAGTGACAATAAAAGAAGTTTTCTTCTCAATGAATGCTTTTTCCTTCACGTTTCCCAAGGTAAACATTCAATTATAATCTGTTTTAACCCAAAATGTAAAAAAATTCAACTTAAAATAAGTTATAAGATTATATAATCATTTAAAGGGAGAAATAAAGCTTTTGAAGGCATAAGTGACTATAAAAGAAGTTTTCTTCTCAATGAATGGTTTTTGCATCACGTTTCTCGAGGTAAACATTCAATTATAATCTGTTTTAACCCAAAATGTAAAAAAATTCAACTTAAAGTAAGTTATAAGATTATATAATCATTTAAGAAAAGAAATAAAGCTTTTGAAGGCATAAGTGACTATAAAACAAGTTTTCTTCTCAATGAATGGTTTTTGCATCATGTTTCCCAAGGTAAACATTCAATTATAATCTGTTTTAACTAAAAATGTAAAACAATTCAACTTAAAATCAATTATGAGATTATATGATCATTTAAAGGCATAAATAAAGCTTTTGAAGGCATAAGTGACAATAAAAGAAGTTTTCTTCTCAATGAATGCTTTTTCCTTCACGTTTCCCAAGGTAAACATTCAATTATAATCTGTTTTAACCCAAAATGTAAAAAAATTCAACTTAAAATAAGTTATAAGATTATATAATCATTTAAAGGGAGAAATAAAGCTTTTGAAGGCATAAGTGACTATAAAAGAAGTTTTCTTCTCAATGAATGGTTTTTGCATCATGTTTCCCAAGGTAAACATTCAATTATAATCTGTTTTAACTAAAAATGTAAAAAAATTCAACTTAAAATCAATTATGAGATTATATGATCATTTCAAGGCATAAATAAAGCTTTTGAAGGCATAAGTGACAATAAAAGAAGTTTTCTTCTCAATGAATGCTTTTTCCTTCACGTTTCCCAAGGTAAACATTCAATTATAATCTGTTTTAACCCAAAATGTAAAAAAATTGAACTTAAAATAAATTATAAGATTATATAATCATTTAAAGGGAGAAATAAAGCTTTTGAAGGCATAAGTGACAATAAAAGAAGTTTTCTTCTCAATGGATGCTTTTTCCTTCACGTTTCCCAAGGTAAACATCCAATTATAATCTGTTTTAACCCAAAATGTAAAAAAATTCAACTTAAAATAAGTTATAAGATTATATAATCATTTAAAGGGAGAAATAAAGCTTTTGAAGGCATAAGTGACTATAAAAGAAGTTTTCTTCTCAATGAATGGTTTTTGCATCACGTTTCCTGAGGTAAACATTCAATTATAATCTGTTTTAACTAAAAATGTAAAAAAATTTAACTTAAAATCAATTATGAGATTATATGATCATTTAAAGGCATAAATAAAGCTTTTGAAGGCATAAGTGACAATAAAAGAAGTTTTCTTCTCAATGAATGCTTTTTCCTTCACGTTTCCCAAGGTAAACATTCAATTATAATCTGTTTTACCCCAAAATGTAAAAAAATTCAACTTAAAATAAATTATAAGATTATATAATCATTTAAAGGCATAAATAAAGCTTTTGAAGGCATAAGTGACAATAAAAGAAGTTTTCTTCTCAATGGATGCTTTTTCCTTCACGTTTCCCAAGGTAAACATTCAATTATAATCTGTTTTACCCCAAAATGTAAAAAAATTCAACTTAAAATAAATTATAAGATTATATAATCATTTAAAGGCATAAATAAAGCTTTTGAAGGCATAAGTGACTATAAAAGAAGTTTTCTTCTCAATGGATGCTTTTTCCTTCACATTTCCCAAGGTAAACATTCAATTATAATCTGTTTTAACCCAAAATGTAAAAAAAATTCAACTTAAAATAAGTTATAAGATTATATAATCATTTAAAGGGAGAAATAAAGCTTTTGAAGGCATAAGTGACTATAAAAGAAGTTTTCTTCTCAATGAATGGTTTTTGCTTCACGTTTCTCGAGGTAAACATTCAATTATAATCGGTTTTAACCCAAAATGTAAAAAAATTCAACTTAAAATAAGTTATAAGATTATATAATCATTTAAAAAAAGAAATAAAGCTTTTGAAGGCATAAGTGACTATAAAAGAAGTTTTCTTCTCAATGAATGCTTTTTCCTTCACGTTTCTCGAGGTAAACATTCAATTATAATCTGTTTTAACCCAAAATGTAAAAAAATTCAACTTAAAATAAGTTATAAGATTATATAATCATTTAAAGGGAGAAATAAAGCTTTTGAAGGCATAAGTGACTATAAAAGAAGTTTTCTTCTCAATGAATGGTTTTTGCATCACGTTTCCTGAGGTAAACATTCAATTATAATCTGTTTTAACCCAAAATGTAAAAAAATTAAACTTAAAAAAAGTTATAAGATTATATAATCATTAAAAGGGAGAAATAAAGCTTTTGAAGGCATAAGTGACAATAAAATAAGTTTTCTTCTCAATGAATGCTTTTTCCTTCATGTTTCCCAAGGTAAACATTCAATTATAATCTGTTTTATCCCAAAATGTAAAAAAATTTAACTTAAAATAAATTATAAGATTATATAATCATTTAAAGGGAGAAATAAAGCTTTTGAAAGCATAAGTGACTATAAAAGAAGTTTTCTTCTCAATGAATGCTTTTTCCTTAACGTTTCCCGAGGTAAACATCCAATTATAATCTGGTTTAACCCAAAATGTAAAAAAATTCAACTTAAAATAAGTTATAAGATTATATAATCATTTAAAGGGAGAAATAAAGCTTTTGAAGGCATAAGTGATATAGAAGAAGTTTTCTTCTCAATGAATGGTTTTTGCATCATGTTTCCCAAGGTAAACATTCAATTATAATCTTTTTTAACTAAAAATGTAAAACAATTCAACTTAAAATCAATTATGAGATTATATGATCATTTAAAGGCATAAATAAAGCTTTTGAAGGCATAAGTGACAATAAAAGAAGTTTTCTTCTCAATGAATGCTTTTTCCTTCACTTTTCCCAAGGTAAACATTCAATTATAATCTGTTTTAACCCAAAATGTAAAAAAATTCAACTTAAAATAAGTTATAAGATTATATAATCATTTAAAGGGAGAAAAAAAGCTTTTGAAGGCATAAGTGACTATAAAAGAAGTTTTCTTCTCAATGAATGGTTTTTGCATCACGTTTCCTGAGGTAAACATTCAATTATAATCTGTTTTAACCCAAAATGTAAAAAAATTCAACTTAAAATAAGTTATAAGATTATATAATCATTTAAAAAAAGAAATAAAGCTTTTGAAGGCATAAGTGACTATAAAAGAAGTTTTCTTCTCAATGAATGCTTTTTCCTTCACGTTTCTCGAGGTAAACATTCAATTATAATCTGTTTTAACCCAAAATGTAAAAAAATTCAACTTAAAATAAGTTATAAAATTATATAATCATTTAAAGGGAGAAATAAAGCTTTTGAAGGCATAAGTGACTATAAAAGAAGTTTTCTTCTCAATGAATGGTTTTTGCATCACGTTTCCTGAGGTAAACATTCAATTATAATCTGTTTTAACCCAAAATGTAAAAAAATTAAACTTAAAATAAGTTATAAGATTATATAATCATTTAAAGGGAGAAATAAAGCTTTTGAAGGCATAAGTGACAATAAAAGAAGTTTTCTTCTCAATGAATGTTTTTTCCTTCATGTTTCCCAAGGTAAACATTCAATTATAATCTGTTTTATCCCAAAATGTTAAAAAATTTAACTTAAAATAAATTATAAGATTATATAATCATTTAAAGGGAGAAATAAAGCTTTTGAAAGCATAAGTGACTATAAAAGAAGTTTTCTTCTCAATGAATGCTTTTTCCTTAACGTTTCCCGAGGTAAACATCCAATTATAATCTGTTTTAACCCAAAATGTAAAAAAATTCAACTTAAAATAAGTTATAAGATTATATAATCATTTAAAGGGAGAAATAAAGCTTTTGAAGGCATAAGTGATATAGAAGAAGTTTTCTTCTCAATGAATGGTTTTTGCATCATGTTTCCAAAGGTAAACATTGAATTATAATCTGTTTTAACTAAAAATGTAAAACAATTCAACTTAAAATCAATTATGAGATTATATGATCATTTAAAGGCATAAATAAAGCTTTTGAAGGCATAAGTGACAATAAAAGAAGTTTTCTTCTCAATGAATGCTTTTTCCTTCACTTTTCCCAAGGTAAACATTCAATTATAATCTGTTTTAACCCAAAATGTAAAAAAATTCAACTTAAAATAAGTTATAAGATTATATAATCATTTAAAGGGAGAAAAAAAGCTTTTGAAGGCATAAGTGACTATAAAAGAAGTTTTCTTCTCAATGAATGGTTTTTGCATCACGTTTCCTGAGGTAAACATTCAATTATAATCTGTTTTAACCCAAAATGTAAAAAAATTCAACTTAAAATAAGTTATAAGATTATATAATCATTTAAAAAAAGAAATAAAGCTTTTGAAGGCATAAGTGACTATAAAAGAAGTTTTCTTCTCAATGAATGCTTTTTCCTTCACGTTTCTCGAGGTAAACATTCAATTATAATCTGTTTTAACCCAAAATGTAAAAAAATTCAACTTAAAATAAGTTATAAAATTATATAATCATTTAAAGGGAGAAATAAAGCTTTTGAAGGCATAAGTGACTATAAAAGAAGTTTTCTTCTCAATGAATGGTTTTTGCATCACGTTTCCTGAGGTAAACATTCAATTATAATCTGTTTTAACCCAAAATGTAAAAAAATTAAACTTAAAATAAGTTATAAGATTATATAATCATTTAAAGGGAGAAATAAAGCTTTTGAAGGCATAAGTGACAATAAAAGAAGTTTTCTTCTCAATGAATGTTTTTTCCTTCATGTTTCCCAAGGTAAACATTCAATTATAATCTGTTTTATCCCAAAATGTAAAAAAATTTAACTTAAAATAAATTATAAGATTATATAATCATTTAAAGGGAGAAATAAAGCTTTTGAAAGCATAAGTGACTATAAAAGAAGTTTTCTTCTCAATGAATGCTTTTTCCTTAACGTTTCCCAAGGTAAACATTCAATTATAATCTGTTTTAACTAAAAATGTAAAAAAATTCAACTTAAAATAAGTTATAAGATTATATAATCATTTAAAGGGAGAAATAAAGCTTTTGAAGGCATAAGTGACTATAAAAGAAGTTTTCTTCTCAATGAATGGTTTTTGCATCACGTTTCTCAAGGTAAACATTCAATTATAATCTGTTTTAACCCAAAATGTGAAAAAATTCAACTGAAAAAAAGTTATAAGATTATATAATCATTTAAAAAAACAAATAAAGCTTTTGAAGGCATAAGTGACTATAAAAGAAGTTTTCTTCTGAATGAATGCTTTTTCCTTCACGTTTCTCGAGGTAAACATTCAATTATAATCTGTTTTAACCCAAAATGTAAAAAAATTCAACTTAAAATAAGTTATAAGATTATATAATCATTTAAAGGGAGAAATAAAGCTTTTGAAGGCATAAGTGACTATAAAAGAAGTTTTCTTCTCAATGAATGGTTTTTGCATCACGTTTCCTGAGGTAAACATTCAATTATAATCTGTTTTAACCCAAAATGTAAAAAAATTCAACTTAAAATAAGTTATAAGATTATATAATCATTTAAAGGGAGAAATAAAGCTTTTGAAGGCATAAGTGACAATAAAAGAAGTTTTCTTCTCAATGAATGTTTTTTCCTTCATGTTTCCCAAGGTAAACATTCAATTATAATCTGTTTTATCCCAAAATGTAAAAAAATTTAACTTAAAATAAATTATAAGATTATATAATCATTTAAAGGGAGAAATAAAGCTTTTGAAAGCATAAGTGACTATAAAAGAAGTTTTCTTCTCAATAAATGCTTTTTCCTTAACGTTTCCCAAGGTAAACATTCAATTATAATCTGTTTTAACTAAAAATGTAAAAAAATTCAACTTAAAATAAGTTATAAGATTATATAATCATTTAAAGGGAGAAATAAAGCTTTTGAAGGCATAAGTGACTATAAAAGAAGTTTTCTTCTCAATGAATGGTTTTTGCATCACGTTTCTCAAGGTAAACATTCAATTATAATCTGTTTTAACCCAAAATGTGAAAAAATTCAACTGAAAATAAGTTATAAGATTATATAATCATTTAAAAAAACAAATAAAGCTTTTGAAGGCATAAGTGACTATAAAAGAAGTTTTCTTCTCAATGAATGCTTTTTCCTTCACGTTTCCCGAGGTAAACATTCAATTATAATCTGTTTTAACCCAAAATGTAAAAAAATTCAACTTAAAATAAGTTATAAGATTATATAATCATTTAAAGGGAGAAATAAAGCTTTTGAAGGCATAAGTGACTATAAAAGAAGTTTTCTTCTCAATGAATGGTTTTTGCATCACGTTTCCTGAGGTAAACATTCAATTATAATCTGTTTTAACCCAAAATGTAAAAAAATTCAACTTAAAATAAGTTATAAGATTATATAATCATTTAAAAAAAGAAATAAAGCTTTTGAAGGCATAAGTGACTATAAAAGAAGTTTTCTTCTCAATGAATGCTTTTTCCTTCACGTTTCTCGAGGTAAACATTCAATTATAATCTGTTTTAACCCAAAATGTAAAAAAATTCAACTTAAAATAAGTTATAAGATTATATAATCATTTAAAGGGAGAAAAAAAGCTTTTGAAGGCATAAGTGACTATAAAAGAAGTTTTCTTCTCAATGAATGGTTTTTGCATCACGTTTCCTGAGGTAAACATTCAATTATAATCTGTTTTAACCCAAAATGTAAAAAAATTCAACTTAAAATAAGTTATAAGATTATATAATCATTTAAAAAAAGAAATAAAGCTTTTGAAGGCATAAGTGACTATAAAAGAAGTTTTCTTCTCAATGAATGCTTTTTCCTTCACGTTTCTCGAGGTAAACATTCAATTATAATCTGTTTTAACCCAAAATGTAAAAAAATTCAACTTAAAATAAGTTATAAGATTATATAATCATTTAAAGGGAGAAATAAAGCTTTTGAAGGCATATGTGACTATAAAAGAAGTTTTCTTCTCAATGAATGGTTTTTGCATCACGTTTCCTGAGGTAAACATTCAATTATAATCTGTTTTAACCCAAAATGTAAAAAAATTAAACTTAAAATAAGTTATAAGATTATATAATCATTTAAAGGGAGAAATAAAGCTTTTGAAGGCATAAGTGACAATAAAAGAAGTTTTCCTCTAAATGAATGTTTTTTCCTTCATGTTTCCCAAGGTAAACATTCAATTATAATTTGTTTTATCCCAAAATGTAAAAAAATTTAACTTAAAATAAATTATAAGATTATATAATCATTTAAAGGGAGAAATAAAGCTTTTGAAAGCATAAGTGACTATAAAAGAAGTTTTCTTCTCAATGAATGCTTTTTCCTTAACGTTTCCCAAGGTAAACATTCAATTATAATCTGTTTTAACTAAAAATGTAAAAAAATTCAACTTAAAATAAGTTATAAGATTATATAATCATTTAAAGGGAGAAATAAAGCTTTTGAAGGCATAAGTGACTATAAAAGAAGTTTTCTTCTCAATGAATGGTTTTTGCATCACGTTTCTCAAGGTAAACATTCAATTATAATCTGTTTTAATCCAAAATGTAAAAAAATTCAACTGAAAATAAGTTGCAAGATTATATAATCATTTAAAAAAACAAATAAAGCTTTTGAAGGCATAAGTGACTATAAAAGAAGTTTTCTTCTCAATGAATGGTTTTTGCATCACGTTTCTCGAGGTAAACATTCAATTATAATCTGTTTTAACCCAAAATGTAAAAAAATTCAACTTAAAATAAGTTATAAGATTATATAATCATTTAAAGGGAGAAATAAAGCTTTTGAAGGCATAAGTGACTATAAAAGAAGTTTTCTTCTCAATGAATGGTTTTTGCATCACGTTTCTCGAGGTAAACATTCAATTATAATCTGTTTTAACTAAAAATGTAAAAAAATTCAACTTAAAATCAATTATGAGATTATATGATCATTTAAAGGCATAAATAAAGCTTTTGAAGGCATAAGTGACAATAAAAGAAGTTTTCTTCTCAATGAATGCTTTTTCCTTCACGTTTCCCAAGGTAAACATTCAATTATAATCTGTTTTAACCCAAAATGTAAAAAAATTCAACTTAAAATAAGTTATAAGATTATATAATCATTTAAAGGGAGAAATAAAGCTTTTGAAGGCATAAGTGACTATAAAAGAAGTTTTCTTCTCAATGAATGGTTTTTGCATCACGTTTCTCGAGGTAAACATTCAATTATAATCTGTTTTAACCCAAAATGTAAAAAAATTCAACTTAAAATAAGTTATAAGATTATATAATCATTTAAGAAAAGAAATAAAGCTTTTGAAGGCATAAGTGACTATAAAACAAGTTTTATTCTCAATGAATGCTTTTTCCTTCACGTTTCTCGAGGTAAACATTCAATTATAATCTGTTTTAACCCAAAATGTAAAAAAAATCAACTTAAAATAAGTTAGAAGATTATATAATCATTTAAAGGGAGAAATAAAGCTTTTGAAGGCATAAGTGACTATAAAAGAAGTTTTCTTCTCAATGAATGGTTTTTGCTTCACGTTTCCCGAGGTAAACATTCAATTATAATCTGTTTTAACCCAAAATGTAAAAAAAATTCAACTTAAAATCAATTATGAGATTATATGATCATTTCAAGGCATAAACAAAGCTTTTGAAGGCATAAGTGACTATAAAAGAAGTTTTCTTCTCAATGAATGGTTTTTGCATCACGTTTCTCGAGGTAAACATTCAATTATAATCTGTTTTAACCCAAAATGTAAAAAAATTCAACTTAAAATAAGTTATAAGATTATATAATCATTTAAAAAAAGAAATAAAGCTTTTGAAGGCATAAGTGACTATAAAAGAAGTTTTCTTCTCAATGAATGGTTTTTGCATCACGTTTCTCGAGGTAAACATTCAATTATAATCTGTTTTAACTAAAAATGTAAAAAAATTCAACTTAAAATCAATTATGAGATTATATGATCATTTAAAGGCATAAATAAAGCTTTTGAAGGCATAAGTGACAATAAAAGAAGTTTTCTTCTCATTGAATGCTTTTTCCTTCACGTTTCCCAAGGTAAACATTCAATTGTAATCTGTTTTACCCCAAAATGTAAAAAAATTCAACTTAAAATAAGTTATAAGATTATATAATCATTTAAAGGGAGAAATAAAGCTTTTGAAGGCATAAGTGACTATAAAAGAAGTTTTCTTCTCAATGAATGCTTTTTCCTTCATGTTTCCCAAGGTAAACATTCAATTATAATCTGTTTTAACCCAAAATGTAAAAAAATTCAACTTAAAATAAGTTATAAGATTATATAATCATTTAAAGGGAGAAATAAAGCTTTTGAAGGCATAAGTGACTATAAAAGAAGTTTTCTTCTCAATGAATGGTTTTTCCATCACGTTTCTCGAGGTAAACATTCAATTATAATCTGTTTTAACCCAAAATGTAAAAAAATTCAACTTAAAATAAGTTATAAGATTATATAATCATTTAAAAAAAGAAAGAAAGCTTTTGAAGGCATAAGTGACTATAAAAGAAGTTTTCTTCTCAATGAATGCTTTTTCCTTCACGTTTCTCGAGGTAAACATTCAATTATAATCTGTTTTAACCCAAAATGTAAAAAAATTCAACTTAAAATAAGTTATAAGATTATATAATCATTTAAAGGGAGAAATAAAGCTTTTGAAGGCATAAGTGACTATAAAAGAAGTTTTCTTCTCAATGAATGGTTTTTGCATCACGTTTCCCGAGGTAAACATTCAATTATAATCTGTTTTAACTAAAAATGTAAAAAAATTCAACTTAAAATCAATTATGAGATTATATAATCATTTAAAGGGAGAAATAAAGCTTTTGAAGGCATAAGTGACTATAAAAGAAGTTTTCTTCTCAATGAATGCTTTTTCCTTCATGTTTCCCAAGGTAAACATTCAATTATAATCTGTTTTAACCCAAAATGTAAAAAAATTCAACTTAAAATAAGTTATAAGATTATATAATCATTTAAAGGGAGAAATAAAGCTTTTGAAGGCATAAGTGACTATAAAAGAAGTTTTCTTCTCAATGAATGGTTTTTCCATCACGTTTCTCGAGATAAACATTCAATTATAATCTGTTTTAACCCAAAATGTAAAAAAATTCAACTTAAAATAAGTTATAAGATTATATAATCATTTAAAAAAAGAAATAAAGCTTTTGAAGGCATAAGTGACTATAAAAGAAGTTTTCTTCTCAATGAATGCTTTTTCCTTCACGTTTCCCAAGGTAAACATTCAATTATAATCTATTTTAACCCAAAATGTAAAAAAATTCAACTTAAAATAAGTTATAAGATTATATAATCATTTAAAGGGAGAAATAAAGCTTTTGAAGGCATAAGTGACTATAAAAGAAGTTTTCTTCTCAATGAATGGTTTTTGCATCACGTTTCTCGAGGTAAACATTCAATTATAATCTGTTTTAACCCAAAATGTAAAAAAATTCAACTTAAAATAAGTTATAAGATTATATAATCATTTAAGAAAAGAAATAAAGCTTTTGAAGGCATAAGTGACTATAAAAGAAGTTTTCTTCTCAATGAATGGTTTTTGCATCACGTTTCTCGAGGTAAACATTCAATTATAATCTGTTTTAACCCAAAATGTAAAAAAATTCAACTTAAAATAAGTTATAAGATTATATAATCATTTAAAGGGAGAAATAAAGCTTTTGAAGGCATAAGTGACTATAAAAGAAGTTTTCTTCTCAATGAATGGTTTTTGCTTCACGTTTCCCGAGGTAAACATTCAATTATAATCTGTTTTAACTAAAAATGTAAAAAAATTCAACTTAAAATAAGTTATAAGATTATATAATCATTTAAAGGGAGAAAAAAAGCTTTTGAAGGCATAAGTGACTATAAAAGAAGTTTTCTTCTCAATGAATGGTTTTTGCATCACGTTTCTCAAGGTAAACATTCAATTATAATCTGTTTTAACCCAAAATGTAAAAAAATTCAACTGAAAATAAGTTACAAGATTATATAATCATTTAAAAAAACAAATAAAGCTTTTGAAGGCATAAGTGACTATAAAAGAAGTTTTCTTCTCAATGAAAGGTTTTTGCATCACGTTTCTCGAGGTAAACATTCAATTATAATCTGTTTTAACCCAAAATGTAAAAAAATTCAACTTAAAATAAGTTATAAGATTATATAATCATTTAAGAAAAGAAATAAAGCTTTTGAAGGCATAAGTGACTATAAAACAAGTTTTATTCTCAATGAATGCTTTTTCCTTCACGTTTCTCGAGGTAAACATTCAATTATAATCTGTTTTAACCCAAAATGTAAAAAAAATCAACTTAAAATAAGTTAGAAGATTATATAATCATTTAAAGGGAGAAATAAAGCTTTTGAAGGCATAAGTGACTATAAAAGAAGTTTTCTTCTCAATGAATGGTTTTTGCATCACGTTTCTCGAGGTAAACATTCAATTATAATCTGTTTTAAGCCAAAATGTAAAAAAATTCAACTTAAAATAAGTTATAAGATTATATAATCATTTAAGAAAAGAAATAAAGCTTTTGAAGGCATAAGTGACTATAAAACAAGTTTTATTCTCAATGAATGCTTTTTCCTTCACGTTTCTCGAGGTAAACATTCAATTATAATCTGTTTTAACCCAAAATGTAAAAAAAATCAACTTAAAATAAGTTATAAGATTATATAATCATTTAAAGGGATAAATAAAGCTTTTGAAGGCATAAGTGACTATAAAAGAAGTTTTCTTCTCAATGAATGGTTTTTGCTTCACGTTTCCCGAGGTAAACATTCAATTATAATCTGTTTTAACCCAAAATGTAAAAAAAATTCAACTTAAAATCAATTATGAGATTATATGATCATTTCAAGGCATAAATAAAGCTTTTGAAGGCATAAGTGACTATAAAAGAAGTTTTCTTCTCAATGAATGGTTTTTGCATCACGTTTCTCGAGGTAAACATTCAATTATAATCTGTTTTAACTCAAAATGTAAAAAAATTCAACTTGAAATAAGTTATAAGATTATATAATCATTTAAAAAAAGAAATAAAGCTTTTGAAGGCATAAGTGACTATAAAAGAAGTTTTCTTCTCAATGAATGGTTTTTGCTTCACGTTTCTCGAGGTAAACATTCAATTATAATCTGTTTTAACCCAAAATGTAAAAAAAATTCAACTTAAAATCAATTATGAGATTATATGATCATTTCAAGGCATAAACAAAGCTTTTGAAGGCATAAGTGACTATAAAAGAAGTTTTCTTCTCAATGAATGGTTTTTGCATCACGTTTCTCAAGGTAAACATTCAATTATAATCTGTTTTAACCCAAAATGTAAAAAAATTCAACTTAAAATAAGTTATAAGATTATATAATCATTTAAAAAAAGAAATAAAGCTTTTGAAGGCATAAGTGACTATAAAAGAAGTTTTCTTCTCAATGAATGGTTTTTGCATCACGTTTCTTGAGGTAAACATTCAATTATAATCTGTTTTAACCCAAAATGTAAAAAAATTCAACTTAAAATAAGTTATAAGATTATATAATCATTTAAAAAAAGAAATAAAGCTTTTGAAGGCATAAGTGACTATAAAAGAAGTTTTCTTCTCAATGAATGCTTTTTCCTTCACGTTTCTCAAGGTAAACATTCAATTATAATCTGTTTTAACCCAAAATGTAAAAAAATTCAACTTAAAATAAGTTATAAGATTATATAATCATTTAAAGGGAGAAATAAAGCTTTTGAAGGCATAAGTGACTATAAAAGAAGTTTTCTTCTCAATGAATGGTTTTTACATCACGTTTCCCGAGGTAAACATTCAATTATAATCTGTTTTAACCCAAAATGTAAAAAAATTCAACTTAAAATAAGTTATAAGATTATATAATCATTTAAAGGGAGAAATAAAGCTTTTGAAGGCATAAGTGACTATAAAAGAAGTTTTCTTCTCAATGAATGGTTTTTGCATCACGTTTCTCGAGGTAAACATTCAATTATAATCTGTTTTAACCCAAAATGTAAAAAAATTCAACTTAAAATAAGTTATAAGATTATATAATCATTTAAGAAAAGAAATAAAGCTTTTGAAGGCATAAGTGACTATAAAACAAGTTTTATTCTCAATGAATGCTTTTTCCTTCACGTTTCTCGAGGTAAACATTCAATTATAATCTGTTTTAACCCAAAATGTAAAAAAAATCAACTTAAAATAAGTTAGAAGATTATATAATCATTTAAAGGGAGAAATAAAGCTTTTGAAGGCATAAGTGACTATAAAAGAAGTTTTCTTCTCAATGAATGGTTTTTGCTTCACGTTTCCCGAGGTAAACATTCAATTATAATCTGTTTTAACCCAAAATGTAAAAAAAATTCAACTTAAAATCAATTATGAGATTATATGATCATTTCAAGGCATAAACAAAGCTTTTGAAGGCATAAGTGACTATAAAAGAAGTTTTCTTCTCAATGAATGGTTTTTGCATCACGTTTCTCGAGGTAAACATTCAATTATAATCTGTTTTAACCCAAAATGTAAAAAAATTCAACTTAAAATAAGTTATAAGATTATATAATCATTTAAAAAAAGAAATAAAGCTTTTGAAGGCATAAGTGACTATAAAAGAAGTTTTCTTCTCAATGAATGGTTTTTGCATCACGTTTCTCGAGGTAAACATTCAATTATAATCTGTTTTAACTCAAAATGTAAAAAAATTCAACTTAAAATCAATTATGAGATTATATGATCATTTAAAGGCATAAATAAAGCTTTTGAAGGCATAAGTGACTATAAAAGAAGTTTTCTTCTCAATGAATGGTTTTTACATCACGTTTCTCGAGGTAAACATTCAATTATAATCTGTTTTAACTCAAAATGTAAAAAAATTCAACTTGAAATAAGTTATAAGATTATATAATCATTTAAAAAAAGAAATAAAGCTTTTGAAGGCATAAGTGACTATAAAAGAAGTTTTCTTCTCAATGAATGGTTTTTGCTTCACGTTTCCCGAGGTAAACATTCAATTATAATCTGTTTTAACCCAAAATGTAAAAAAAATTCAACTTAAAATCAATTATGAGATTATATGATCATTTCAAGGCATAAACAAAGCTTTTGAAGGCATAAGTGACTATAAAAGAAGTTTTCTTCTCAATGAATGGTTTTTGCATCACGTTTCTCGAGGTAAACATTCAATTATAATCTGTTTTAACCCAAAATGTAAAAAAATTCAACTTAAAATAAGTTATAAGATTATATAATCATTTAAAAAAAGAAATAAAGCTTTTGAAGGCATAAGTGACTATAAAAGAAGTTTTCTTCTCAATGAATGGTTTTTGCATCACGTTTCTCGAGGTAAACATTCAATTATAATCTGTTTTAACTAAAAATGTAAAAAAATTCAACTTAAAATCAATTATGAGATTATATGATCATTTAAAGGCATAAATAAAGCTTTTGAAGGCATAAGTGACAATAAAAGAAGTCTTCTTCTCATTGAATGCTTTTTCCTTCACGTTTCCCAAGGTAAACATTCAATTGTAATCTGTTTTACCCCAAAATGTAAAAAAATTCAACCTAAAATAAATTATAAGATTATATAATCATTTAAAGGGAGAAATAAAGCTTTTGAAGGCATAAGTGACTATAAAAGAAGTTTTCTTCTCAATGAATGCTTTTTCCTTCATGTTTCCCAAGGTAAACATTCAATTATAATCTGTTTTAACCGAAAATGTAAAAAAATTCAACTTAAAATAAGTTATAAGATTATATAATCATTTAAAGGGAGAAATAAAGCTTTTGAAGGCATAAGTGACTATAAAAGAAGTTTTCTTCTCAATGAATGGTTTTTGCATCACGTTTCTCGAGGTAAACATTCAATTATAATCTGTTTTAACCCAAAATGTAAAAAAATTCAACTTAAAATAAGTTATAAGATTATATAATCATTTAAAAAAAGAAATAAAGCTTTTGAAGGCATAAGTGACTATAAAAGAAGTTTTCTTCTCAATGAATGCTTTTTCCTTCACGTTTCTCGAGGTAAACATTCAATTATAATCTGTTTTAACCCAAAATGTAAAAAAATTCAACTTAAAATAAGTTATAAGATTATATAATCATTTAAAGGGAGAAATAAAGCTTTTGAAGGCATAAGTGACTATAAAAGAACTTTTCTTCTCAATGAATGGTTTTTGCATCACGTTTCCCGAGGTAAACAGTCAATTATAATCTGTTTTAACTAAAAATGTAAAAAAATTCAACTTAAAATCAATTATGAGATTATATGATCATTTAAAGGCATAAATAAAGCTTTTGAAGGCATAAGTGACAATAAAAGAAGTTTTCTTCTCAATGAATGCTTTTTCCTTCACGTTTCCCAAGGTAAACATTCAATTATAATCTGTTTTAACCGAAAATGTAAAAAAATTCAACTTAAAATAAGTTATAAGATTATATAATCATTTAAAGGGAGAAATAAAGCTTTTGAAGGCATAAGTGACTATAAAAGAAGTTTTCTTCTCAATGAATGATTTTTGCTTCACGTTTCCCGAGGTAAACATTCAATTATAATCTGTTTTAACCCAAAATGTAAAAAAATTCAACTTAAAATAAATTATAAGATTATATAATCATTTAAAGGGAGAAATAAAGCTTTTGAAGGCATAAGTGACTATAAAAGAAGTTTTCTTCTCAATGAATGCTTTTTCCTTCACGTTTCCCAAGGTAAACATTCAATTATAATCTGTTTTAACCCAAAATGTAAAAAAATTCAACTTAAAATAAGTTATAAGATTATATAATCATTTAAAGGGAGAAATAAAGCTTTTGAAGGCATAAGTGACAATAAAAGAAGTTTTCTTCTCAATGAATGCTTTTTCCTTCACGTTTCCCGAGGTAAACAGTCAATTATAATCTGTTTTAACTAAAAATGTAAAAAAATTCAACTTAAAATCAATTATGAGATTATATGATCATTTAAAGGCATAAATAAAGCTTTTGAAGGCATAAGTGACAATAAAAGAAGTTTTCTTCTCAATGAATGCTTTTTCCTTCACGTTTCCCAAGGTAAACATTCAATTATAATCTGTTTTACCCCAAAATGTAAAAAAATTCAACTTAAAATAAATTATAAGATTATATAATCATTTAAAGGGAGAAATAAAGCTTTTGAAAGCATAAGTGACTATAAATGTCACGACCCGGAACCTCCTTCAGGCCCATGACAATTGCCGCGACGTCCCGATTGACACTCATTATCCAAAATGCCAACCGGAACCCCGCAAGGCTTACATATCTGTTTTTTTCCTTTCCTGTGAGCAATCATTGTTAAATATCGAGTTTTTAGAGAATATATACTATTTTAGATTAAAAAAAAATCAAAATAAAATTTTCGCCACACAGGGGTATTTTGGTCATTTTTTTTCTCAAAAATTTCAAAACTAGCTAAAACGTAATATACAAGTACAAAATACATAATTCATATTCAAAATGAATTTAAAAGTCTAAAATCTTCATTTAAAACGAAATTACGTTTATTTGAATATAATAAGAAAATAAAAGAAATATTAAGGGAAATATTCTATTTTCTTATAAAACAATATTTATAGAGTTATACGTGAATAATTTTTATAGCGTAAAAGCTAAATAAATTTATACATATTGAAATACAGTAAGCCAAAATATTTAATTTAATTTACAATAACAAGAGGGCCCCCGAATAAACAAAAGTAAAGAGGACTGTGAACCTACGATTTGGAAAATGCAGATCCAATGGTAGTCCTCGATGAGATCAGCTATCTACAGTCTATACTGAACCTGAAATGGGTGGAAAGGAGTTGGGTGAGATTTTGCAATCCCAATGAGTAAACAGACATTATCATAAATATCTAAAGGCGAGTAAAATGGAGGCAAGTTTAAACAACAAATTTCAACCCATTTCATAATGTTTTCAATTTATTTCTTAAACCATAAAATATTTGTAATTTACCAAAATAGTTGTTAAGGCTTATGTCTTTTATTAAAACAAGGCTCAAGCCAAAACTAATCCTCGGGGATACCTTGGCCGAGGCATCTAACCGAGTCCGCCAAGGGTGTTAAAATATTCACACGTGAAACACATTTTTATTTTTTAAAACCAGCCGTTCCTTGGCGTTGGCCGAGTTACACATTCACGTGGGGGTTCGACGTGAAGTGAACTCTAATACTACCCCAGGAGTTACCCTCCTCGCCTCTACAACCGGAGTAACTATATAACTGGGTTTACCGTGCCCCTCTAATAGGCAGTCCACGGAAACCCGTCACTGCAGTGACTAACCCACCAATTTTAATAAAATTTCGACAGTATAACGTGGCTTTTATTTATTTATCCAGCCTGCATAGTAAAACAACTTACATAAATTTCCCAATGCATTCACAAAATATAGCCACATATACTCATTTCTCATAAGCCATTCCTAGGAAAATATATATTTTTCAAGTCAATTTGTAGCCTCCAATTACTCAATTTCATAATCAATACAATATATTTTTATTTGTCACATTTATTCCTAAAACATCAAAAATCCCGTTTTAATCTCGTTCTCATTTCATAAAATACATAAAGGGCATTTAAAATAAACTCTAGATAATTTACAATAATAATAAGTTTACTCACCGTTTGTACAAACTAAAAGCTTTCTAAGCGCCCCGATCACTACTCGTCGGGTACGACTTCTTTACCTTTTTCGGAAGGCTCTCCTCCTAGACACATTACAAAAATTTACACAATTCATCACATTGATGCTAAATCACTATATAATTAACTTAAATCCTATACTAATGCATGGTATGAAATGCAATAGCCTAAAACGGCTTAAATGCGGTATTAACCTATTTTTGGCACTTTGCCCGATAAATTGCTAACGCGCTCCATTTTAGCTCTAAATCATCCCATTCTCTCTCCAACATTTCTAACCATCAAATATCAGCCAATAACCTTCTAAAAACAACAAAAATCAGCTCACTCCCTTCCTTGGAAAATTCAGCCAAAAATGGGACATTAACTCGGTAAATTTTCTACTTTGTTTTTCTATCACGTTTAATCGTTTTTCATCATTTTCTCTTCATTTCCCTTAGAATAAAATCAATTCATCATCATTGTACAGCATTGAGCATCCAGCCAAGAGTGGGTATTGTGAAAATTTAATGATTTCTTGCCCAATTTAATTTCTAAACACATTTAACTAACTAAAACTATCAATTTAACTAAAAATCAAAACCTAAAAATTTCAATTTCTCTCTCCTAGAATTTCGTCCAGCCCTTGATATCACTTTTTGATCTCTCTCCTCAAGCATGCTAAATGGAAATAAAGGCATAGGAAAGGTAGAAATCAAGCTAAAATCGAAAAATCTTACCGTTAGACGCTTAAACGGTCGAAAATCGCGAATTTCTCTTTAAATTTTCTTGTTTCTCTTTGGTTTTTCTTTTCTTCTTCCTTTCCTCTCTATTTCCTCTCTTTTTCTTCCTTATGGCCGGCCAGCACTCAAAATTTGGGTTTAAATGGCTGACTTTTCATTAAAATAATATTATTTCATTAAAAAAATGCCATGTGTCACTTTCCCATTGGCCCATTTTTAAAATTTCATCCATTTGTTTCCAAATTTTCACCATACACTTGTCTCATATATTCATAGCTTAGATAAAATTTTCAGACTCATCCAAAGTCTCGGTGGAGTAATTTTTACAATTTACACTTTTGCCCCCGTAAAAGTCAAAAATTACATTTTTGTCCCAAAAATTGAAAAATTGTCCATAGACATATTTTTCACCCCTTATACTCATACCATTCTCCAATTTGTCAAATTTGATCTAAATTCTCTCAAAATCTCAAATTTTGTCCGTGGGTGGCAAAATTACGATTTTGCCCCTACACTCCAAAAATCACCAGAATTAAACTTTTTCACTTCCTATCATTAAATTATACTCCAAATAGTTAATCTTGGTCAAAAATTTCACTCCATGATCAAATTATTATCTTAGGTGGCAAAATGACGATTTTGCCCTTGAATATCAAAATTTCTAATTTTACCCCAAATGAACCCTCGAACTCCGAACAATCATTTTTAGTCATTCCTGAACTATAAAATATTAAATTTCATCCTACAATTCCTATTTGAACTAGTTCGAGGTTAAATCAACTCAAGTGTACCGTTAGGTACGATATCGGGTTTCGTCTTTTCTTATGTGCTTTCCTAGCATAATAACATGCTACTCAGTGCATGTATGTCATGACATGTATTTATAGGGTTGGGTTTTACAATAAAGGAAGTTTTCTTCTCAATGAATGCTTTTTCCTTCATGTTTCCCAAGGTAAACATTCAATTATAATCTGTTTTAACCCAAAATGTAAAAAAATTCAACTTAAAATAAGTTATAAGATTATATAATCATTTAAAGGGAGAAATAAAGCTTTTGAAGGCATAAGTGACTATAAAAGAAGTTTTCTTTTCAATGAATGGTTTTTGCGTCACGTTTCTCGAGGTAAACATTCAATTATAATCTGTTTTAACCCAAAATGTAAAAAAATTCAACTTAAAATAAGTTATAAGATTATATAATCATTGAAAAAAAGAAATAAAGCTTTTGAAGGCATAAGTGACTATAAAAGAAGTTTTCTTCTCAATGAATGCTTTTTCCTTCACGTTTCTCGAGGTAAACATTCAATTATAATCTGTTTTAACCCAAAATGTAAAAAAATTCAACTTAAAATAAGTTATAAGATTATATAATCATTTAAAGGGAGAAATAAAGCTTTTGAAGGCATAAGTGACTATAAAAGAAGTTTTCTTCTCAATGAATGGTTTTTGCATCACGTTTCTCGAGGAAAACATTAAATTATAATCTGTTTTAACTAAAAATGTAAAAAAATTCAACTTCAAATCAATTATGAGATTATATGATCATTTAAAGGCATAAATAAAGCTTTTGAAGGCATAAGTGACAATAAAAGAAGTTTTCTTCTCAATGAATGCTTTTTCCTTCACGTTTCCCAAGGTAAACATTCAATTATAATCTGTTTTAACCCAAAATGTAAAAAAATTCAACTTAAAATAAGTTATAAGATTATATAATCATTTAAAGGGAGAAATAAAGCTTTTGAAGGCATAAGTGACTATAAAAGAAGTTTTCTTCTCAATGAATGGTTTTTGCATCACGTTTCTCGAGGTAAACATTCAATTATAATCTGTTTTAACCCAAAATGTAAAAAAATTCAACTTAAAATAAGTTATAAGATTATATAATCATTTAAGAAAAGAAATAAAGCTTTTGAAGGCATAAGTGACTATAAAACAAGTTTTCTTCTCAATGAATGCTTTTTCCTTCACGTTTCTCGAGGTAAACATTCAATTATAATCTGTTTTAACCCAAAATGTAAAAAAAATCAACTTAAAATAAGTTATAAGATTATATAATCATTTAAAGGGAGAAATAAAGCTTTTGAAGGCATAAGTGACTATAAAAGAAGTTTTCTTCTCAATGAATGGTTTTTGCTTCACGTTTCCCGAGGTAAACATTCAATTATAATATGTTTTAACCCAAAATGTAAAAAAAATTCAACTTAAAATCAATTATGAGATTATATGATCATTTCAAGCCATAAATAAAGCTTTTGAAGGCATAAGTGACAATAAAAGAAGTTTTCTTCTCAATGAATGGTTTTTGCATCACGTTTCTCGAGGTAAACATTCAATTATAATCTGTTTTAACCCAAAATGTAAAAAAAATCAACTTAAAATAAGTTAAAGATTATATAATCATTTAAAAAAAGAAATAAAGCTTTTGAAGGCATAAGTGACTATAAAAGAAGTTTTCTTCTCAATGAATGGTTTTTGCTTCACGTTTCCCGAGGTAAACATTCAATTATAATCTGTTTTAACCCAAAATGTAAAAAAAATTCAACTTAAAATCAATTATGAGATTATATGATCATTTCAAGGCATAAATAAAGCTTTTGAAGGCATAAGTGACTATAAAAGAAGTTTTCTTCTCAATGAATGGTTTTTGCATCACGTTTCTCGAGGTAAACATTCAATTATAATCTGTTTTAACCCAAAATGTAAAAAAATTCAACTTAAAATAAGTTATAAGATTATATAATCATTTAAAAAAAGAAATAAAGCTTTTGAAGGCATAAGTGACTATAAAATAAGTTTTCTTCTCAATGAATGCTTTTTGCTTCACGTTTCCCGAGGTAAACAATCAATTATAATCTGTTTTAACCCAAAATGTAAAAAAAATTCAACTTAAAATCAATTATGAGATTATATGATCATTTGAAGGCATAAACAAAGCTTTTGAAGGCATAAGTGACTATAAAAGAAGTTTTCTTCTCAATGAATGGTTTTTGCATCACGTTTCTCGAGGTAAACATTCAATTATAATCTGTTTTAACCCAAAATGTAAAAAAATTCAACTTAAAATAAGTTATAAGATTATATAATCATTTAAGAAAAGAAATAAAGCTTTTGAAGGCATAAGTGACTATAAAACAAGTTTTCTTCTCAATGAATGCTTTTTCCTTCACGTTTCTCGAGGTAAACATTCAATTATAATCTGTTTTAACCCAAAATGTAAAAATAATCAACTTAAAATAATTTATAAGATTATATAATCATTTAAAGGGAGAAATAAAGCTTTTGAAGGCATAAGTGACTATAAAAGAAGTTTTCTTCTCAATGAATGGTTTTTGCTTCACATTTCCCGAGGTAAACATTCAATTATAATCTGTTTTAACCCAAAATGTAAAAAAAATTCAACTTAAAATAAATTATGAGATTATATGATCATTTCAAGGCATAAATAAAGCTTTTGAAGGCATAAGTGACTATAAAAAAAGTTTTCTTCTCAATGAATGGTTTTTGCATCACGTTTCTCGAGGTAAACATTCAATTATAATCTGTTTTAACCCAAAATGTAAAAAAATTCAACTTAAAATAAGTTATAAGATTATATAATCATTTAAAAAAAGAAATAAAGCTTTTGAAGGTATAAGTGACTATAAAAGAAGTTTTCTTCTAAATGAATGGTTTTTGCTTCACGTTTCCCGAGGTAAACAGTCAATTATAATCTGTTTTAACCCAAAATGTAAAAAAAATTCATCTTAAAATCAATTATGAGATTATATGATCATTTCAAGGCATAAACAAAGCTTTTGAAGGCATCAGTGACTATAAAAGAAGTTTTCTTCTCAATGAATGGTTTTTGCATCACGTTTCTCGAGGTAAACATTCAATTATAATCTGTTTTAACCCAAAATGTAAAAAAATTCAACTTAAAATAAGTTATAAGATTATATAATCATTTAAAAAAAGAAATAAAGCTTTTGAAGGCATAAGTGACTATAAAAGAAGTTTTCTTCTCAATGAATGGTTTTTGGTTCACGTTTCCCAAGGTAAAATTCAATTATAATCTGTTTTAACCCAAAATGTAAAAAAAATTCAACTTAAAATCAATTATGAGAGTATATGATCATTTCAAGGCATAAACAAAGCTTTTGAAGGCATAAGTGACTATAAAAGAAGTTTTCTTCTCAATGAATGATTTTTGCATCACGTTTCTCAAGGTAAACATTCAATTATAATCTGTTTTAACCCAAAATGTAAAAAAATTAAACTTAAAATAAGTTATAAGATTATATAATCATTTAAAAAAAGAAATAAAGCTTTTGAAGGCATAAGTGACTATAAAAGAAGTTTTCTTCTCAATGAATGGTTTTTGCTTCACGTTTCCCGAGGTAAACATTCAATTATAATCTGTTTTAACCGAAAATGTAAAAAAAATTCAACTTAAAATCAATTATGAGATTATATGATCATTTCAAGGCATCAATAAAGCTTTTGAAGGCATAAGTGACTATAAAAGATGTTTTCTTCTCAATGAATGGTTTTTGCATCACGTTTCCCGAGGTAAACATTTAATTATAATATGTTTTAGGCCAAAACGTAAAAAAATTCAACTTAAAATAAGTTATAAGATTATATAATCATTTAAAGGGAGAAATAAAGCTTTTGAAGGCATAAGTGACTATAAAAGAAGTTTTCTTCTCAATGAATGGTTTTTGAATCACGTTTCCCGAGGTAAACATTCAATTATAATCTGTTTTAACCCAAAATGTAAAAAAATTCAACTTAAAATAAGTTATAAGATTATATAATCATTTAAAGGGAGAAATAAAGCTTTTGAAGGCATAAGTGACAATAAAAGAAGTTCTCTTCTCAATGAATGCTTTTTCCTTCATGTTTCCCAAGGTAAACATTCAATTATAATCTGTTTTAACCCAAAATGTAAAAAAATTCAACTTAAAATAAATTATATGATTATATAATCATTTAAAGGGAGAAATAAAGCATTAGAAGGCATAAGTGACTATAAAAGAAGTTTTCTCCTCAATGAATGCTTTTTCCTTCACGTTTCCCAAGGTAAACATTCAATTATAATCTGTTTTAACTAAAAATGTAAAAAAATTCAACTTAAAATCAATTATGAGATTATATGATCATTTAAAGGCATAAATAAAGCTTTTGAAGGCATAAGTGACTATAAAAGAAGTTTTCTTCTCAATGAATGGTTTTTACATCACGTTTCTCAAGGTAAACATTAAATTATAATCTGTTTTAACTAAAAATGTAAAAAAATTCAACTTAAAATCAATTATGAGATTATATGATCATTTAAAGGCATAAATAAAGCTTTTGAAGGCATAAGTGACAATAAAAGAAGTTTTCTTCTCAATGAATGCTTTTTCCTTCACGTTTCCCAAGGTAAACATTCAATTGTAATCTGTTTTACCCCAAAATATAAAAAAATTCAACTTAAATTAAATTATAAGATTATATAATCATTTAAAGGGAGAAATAAAGCTTTTGAAGGCATAAGTGACTATAAAAGAAGTTTTCTTCTCAATGAATGCTTTTTCCTTCACGTTTCTCGAGGTAAACATTCAATTATAATCTGTTTTAACCCAAAATGTAAAAAAATTCAACTTAAAATAAGTTATAAGATTATATAATCATTTAAAGGGAGAAATAAAGCTTTTGAAGGCATAAGTGACTATAAAAGAAGTTTTCTTCTCAATGAATGCTTTTTCCTTCACATTTCCCAAGGTCAACATTCAATTATAATCTGTTCTAACCCAAAATGTAAAAAAATTCAACTTAACATAAATTATAAGATTATATAATCATTTAAAGGGAGAAATAAAGCTTTTGAAGGCATAAGTGACTATAAAAGAACTTTTCTTCTCAATGAATGGTTTTTACATCACGTTTCTCGAGGTAAACATTTAATTATAATCTGTTTTAACTAAAAATGTAAAAAAATTCAACTTAAAATCAATTATGAGATTATATGATCATTTAAAGGCATAAATAAAGCTTTTGAAGGCATAAGTGACAATAAAAGAAGTTTTCTTCTCAATGAATGTTTTTTCCTTCACGTTTCCCAAGGTAAACATTCAATTGTAATCTGTTTTACCCCAAAATATAAAAAAATTCAACTTAAATTAAATTATAAGATTATATAATCATTTAAAGGGAGAAATAAAGCTTTTGAAGGCATAAGTGACTATAAAAGAAGTTTTCTTCTCAATGAATGCTTTTTCCTTCACGTTTCCCAAGGTAAACATTCAATTATAATCTGTTTTAACCCAAAATGTAAAAAAATTCAACTTAAAATAAGTTATAAGATTATATAATCATTTAAAGGGAGAAATAAAGCTTTTGAAGGCATAAGTGACTATAAAAGAAGTTTTCTTCTCAATGAATGGTTTTTGCATCACGTTTCTCGAGGTAAACATTCAATTATAATCTGTTTTAACCCAAAATGTAAAAAAATTCAACTTAAAATAAGTTATAAGATTATATAATCATTGAAAAAAAGAAATAAAGCTTTTGAAGGCATAAGTGACTATAAAAGAAGTTTTTTTCTCAATGAATGCTTTTTCCTTCACGTTTCTCGAGGTAAACATTCAATTATAATCTGTTTTAACCCAAAATGCTAAAGTTTTCAACTTAAAATATGTTATAAGATTATATAATCATTTAAAGGGAGAAATAAAGCTTTTGAAGGCATAAGTGACTATAAAAGAAGTTTTCTTCTCAATGAATGGTTTTTGCATCACGTTTCCCGAGGTAAACATTCAATTATAATCTGTTGTAACTAAAAATGTAAAAAAATTCAACTTAAAATCAATTATGAGATTATATGATCATTTAAAGGCCTAAATAAAGCTTTTGAAGGCATAAGTGACAATAAAATAAGTTTTCTTCTCAATGAATACTTTTTCCTTCACGTTTCCCAAGGTAAACATTCAATTATAATCTGTTTTACCCCAAAATGTAAAAAAATTCAACTTAAAACAAATTATAAGATTATATAATCATTTAAAGGGAGAAATAAAGCTTTTGAAGGCATAAGTGACAATAAAAGAAGTTTTCTTCTCAATGGATGCTTTTTCCTTCACGTTTTCCAAGGTAAACATTCAATTATAATCTGTTTTAACCCAAAATGTAAAAAAAAATCAACTTAAAATCAATTATGAGATTATATGATAATTTCAAGGCATAAATAAAGCTTTTGAAGGCATAAGTGACTATAAAAGAAGTTTTCTTCTCAATGAATGGTTTTTGCATCACGTTTCGCGAGGTAAACATTCAATTATAATCTGTTTTAACCCAAAATGTAAAAAAATTCAACTTAAAATAAGTTATAAGATTATATAATCATTGAAAAAAAGAAATAAAGCTTTTGAAGGCATAAGTGACTATAAAAGAAGTTTTCTTCTCAATGAATGCTTTTTCCTTCACGTTTCTCGAGGTAAACATTCAATTATAATCTGTTTTAACCCAAAATGTAAAAAAAATTCAACTTAAAATCAATTATGAGATTATATGATAATTTCAAGGCATAAATAAAGCTTTTGAAGGCATAAGTGACTATAAAAGAAGTTTTCTTCTCAATGAATGCTTTTTGCATCACGTTTCTCGAGGTAAATATTCAAATATAATCTGTTTTAACCCAAAATGTAAAAAAATTCAACTTAAAATAAGTTATAAGATTATATAATCATTGAAAAAAAGAAATAAAGCTTTTGAAGGCATAAGTGACTATAAAAGAAGTTTTCTTCTCAATGAATGCTTTTTCCTTCACGTTTCCCAAGGTAAACATTCAATTGTAATCTGTTTTACCCCAAAATGTAAAAAAATTCAACCTAAAATAAATTATAAGATTATATAATCATTTAAAGGGAGAAATAAAGCTTTTGAAGGCATAAGTGACTATAAAAGAAGTTTTCTTCTCAATGAATGCTTTTTCCTTCATGTTTCCCAAGGTAAACATTCAATTATAATCTGTTTTAACCCAAAATGTAAAAAAATTCAACTTAAAATAAGTTATAAGATTATATAATCATTTAAAGGGAGAAATAAAGCTTTTGAAGGCATAAGTGACTATAAAAGAAGTTTTCTTCTCAATGAATGGTTTTTGCATCACGTTTCTCGAGGTAAACATTCAATTATAATCTGTTTTAACCCAAAATGTAAAAAAATTCAACTTAAAATAAGTTATAAGATTATATAATCATTTAAAGGGAGAAATAAAGCTTTTGAAGGAATAAGTGACTATAAAAGAAGTTTTCTTCTCAATGAATGGTTTTTGCATCACGTTTCCCGAGGTAAACATTCAATTATAATCTGTTTTAACTAAAAATGTAAAAAAATTCAACTTAAAATCAATTATGAGATTATATGATCATTTAAAGGCATAAATAAAGCTTTTGAAGGCATAAGTGACTATAAAAGAAGTTTTCTTCTCAATGAATGCTTTTTCCTTCACGTTTCCCAAGGTAAACATTCAATTATAATCTGTTTTACCCCAAAATGTAAAAAAATTCAACTTAAAATAAATTATAAGATTATATAATCATTTAAAGGGAGAAATAAAGCTTTTGAAGGCATAAGTGACAATAAAAGAAGTTTTCTTCTCAATGGATGCTTTTTCCTTCACGTTTCCCACGGTAAACATTCAATTAGAATCTGTTTTAACCCAAAATGTAAAAAAATTCAACTTAAAATAAGTTATAAGATTATATAATCACTTAAAGGGAGAAATAAAGCTTTTGAAGGCATAAGTGACTATAAAAGAAGTTTTCTTCTCAATGAATGGTTTTTGCATCACATTTCTCGAGGTAAACATTCAATTATAATCTGTTTTAACCCAAAATGTAAAAAAATTCAACTTAAAATAAGTTATAAGATTATATAATCATTTAAGAAAAGAAATAAAGCTTTTGAAGGCATAAGTGACTATAAAACAAGTTTTCTTCTCAATGAATTCTTTTTCCTTCACGTTTCTCGAGGTAAACATTCAATTATAATCTGTTTTAACCCAAAATGTAAAAAAAATCAACTTAAAATAAGTTATAAGATTATATAATCATTTAAAGGGAGAAATAAAGCTTTTGAAGGCATAAGTGACTATAAAAGAAGTTTTCTTCTCAATGAATGGTTTTCGCTTCACGTTTCCCGAGGTAAACATTCAATTATAATCTGTTTTAACCCAAAATGTAAAAAAAAAATCAACTTAAAATCAATTATGAGATTATATGATAATTTCAAGGCATAAATAAAGCTTTTGAAGGCATAAGTGACTATAAAAGAAGTTTTCTTCTCAATGAATGGTTTTTGCATCACGTTTCTCAAGGTAAACATTCAATTATAATCTGTTTTAACCCAAAATGTAAAAAAATTCAACTTAAAATAAGTTATAAGATTATATAATCATTTAAGAAAAGAAATAAAGCTTTTGAAAGCATAAGTGACTATAAAAGAAGTTTTCTTCTCAATGAATGCTTTTTCCTTCATGTTTCCCAAGGTAAACATTCAATTAGAATCTGTTTTAACCCAAAATGTAAAAAAATTCAACTTAAAATAAGTTATAAGATTATATAATCATTTAAAGGGAGAAATAAAGCTTTTGAAGGCATAAGTGACTATAAAAGAAGTTTTCTTCTCAATGAATGGTTTTTGCGTCACGTTTCTCGAGGTAAACATTCAATTATAATCTGTTTTAACCCAAAATGTAAAAAAATTCAACTTAAAATAAGTTATAAGATTATATAATCATTGAAAAAAAGAAATAAAGCTTTTGAAGGCATAAGTGACTATAAAAGAAGTTTTCTTCTCAATGAATGCTTTTTCCTTCACGTTTCTCGAGGTAAACATTCAATTATAATCTGTTTTAACCCAAAATGTAAAAAAATTCAACTTAAAATAAGTTATAAGATTATATAATCATTTAAAGGGAGAAATAAAGCTTTTGAAGGCATAAGTGACTATAAAAGAAGTTTTCTTCTCAATGAATGGTTTTTACATCACGTTTCTCGAGGAAAACATTAAATTATAATCTGTTTTAACTAAAAATATAAAAAAATTCAACTTAAAATAAATTATGAGATTATATGATCATTTAAAGGCATAAATAAAGCTTTTGAAGGAATAAGTGACAATAAAAGAAGTTTTCTTCTCAATGAATGCTTTTTCCTTCACGTTTCCCAAGGTAAACATTCAATTATAATCTGTTTTAACCCAAAATGTAAAAAAATTCAACTTAAAATAAGTTATAAGATTATATAATCATTTAAAGGGAGAAATAAAGCTTTTGAAGGCATAAGTGACTATAAAAGAAGTTTTCTTCTCAATGAATGGTTTTTGCATCACGTTTCTCGAGGTAAACATTCAATTATAATCTGTTTTAACCCAAAATGTAAAAAAATTCAACTTAAAATAAGTTATAAGATTATATAATCATTTAAAGGGAGAAATAAAGCTTTTGAAGGAATAAGTGACTATAAAAGAAGTTTTCTTCTCAATGAATGGTTTTTGCATCACGTTTCCCGAGGTAAACATTCAATTATAATCTGTTTTAACTAAAAATGTAAAAAAATTCAACTTAAAATCAATTATGAGATTATATGATCATTTAAAGGCATAAATAAAGCTTTTGAAGGCATAAGTGACTATAAAAGAAGTTTTCTTCTCAATGAATGCTTTTTCCTTCACGTTTCCCAAGGTAAACATTCAATTATAATCTGTTTTACCCCAAAATGTAAAAAAATTCAACTTAAAATAAATTATAAGATTATATAATCATTTAAAGGGAGAAATAAAGCTTTTGAAGGCATAAGTGACAATAAAAGAAGTTTTCTTCTCAATGGATGCTTTTTCCTTCACGTTTCCCACGGTAAACATTCAATTAGAATCTGTTTTAACCCAAAATGTAAAAAAATTCAACTTAAAATAAGTTATAAGATTATATAATCATTTAAAGGGAGAAATAAAGCTTTTGAAGGAATAAGTGACTATAAAAGAAGTTTTCTTCTCAATGAATGGTTTTTGCATCACGTTTCCCGAGGTAAACATTCAATTATAATCTGTTTTAACTAAAAATGTAAAAAAATTCAACTTAAAATCAATTATGAGATTATATGATCATTTAAAGGCATAAATAAAGCTTTTGAAGGCATAAGTGACTATAAAAGAAGTTTTCTTCTCAATGAATGCTTTTTCCTTCACGTTTCCCAAGGTAAACATTCAATTATAATCTGTTTTACCCCAAAATGTAAAAAAATTCAACTTAAAATAAGTTATAAGATTATATAATCACTTAAAGGGAGAAATAAAGCTTTTGAAGGCATAAGTGACTATAAAAGAAGTTTTCTTCTCAATGAATGGTTTTTGCATCACATTTCTCGAGGTAAACATTCAATTATAATCTGTTTTAACCCAAAATGTAAAAAAATTCAACTTAAAATAAGTTATAAGATTATATAATCATTTAAGAAAAGAAATAAAGCTTTTGAAGGCATAAGTGACTATAAAACAAGTTTTCTTCTCAATGAATTCTTTTTCCTTCACGTTTCTCGAGGTAAACATTCAATTATAATCTGTTTTAACCCAAAATGTAAAAAAAATCAACTTAAAATAAGTTATAAGATTATATAATCATTTAAAGGGAGAAATAAAGCTTTTAAAGGCATAAGTGACTATAAAAGAAGTTTTCTTCTCAATGAATGGTTTTCGCTTCACGTTTCCCGAGGTAAACATTCAATTATAATCTGTTTTAACCCAAAATGTAAAAAAAAAATCAACTTAAAATCAATTATGAGATTATATGATAATTTCAAGGCATAAATAAAGCTTTTGAAGGCATAAGTGACTATAAAAGAAGTTTTCTTCTCAATGAATGGTTTTTGCATCACGTTTCTCGAGGTAAACATTCAATTATAATCTGTTTTAACCCAAAATGTAAAAAAATTCAACTTAAAATAAGTTATAAGATTATATAATCATTTAAGAAAAGAAATAAAGCTTTTGAAGGCATAAGTGGCTATAAAACAAGTTTTCTTCTCAATGAATGCTTTTTCCATCACGTTTCTCGAGGTAAACATTCAATTATAATCTGTTTTAACCCAAAATGTAAAAAAAATCAACTTAAAATAAGTTATAAGATTATATAATCATTTAAAGGGAGAAATAAAGCTTTTGAAGGCATAAGTGACTATAAAAGAAGTTTTCTTCTCAATGAATGATTTTTGCTTCACGTTTCCCGAGGTAAACATTCAATTATAATCTGTTTTAACCCAAAATGTAAAAAAATTCAACTTAAAATAAATTATAAGATTATATAATCATTTAAAGGGAGAAATAAAGCTTTTGAAGGCATAAGTGACTATAAAAGAAGTTTTCTTCTCAATGAATGCTTTTTCCTTCACGTTTCCCAAGGTAAACATTCAATTATAATCTGTTTTAACCCAAAATGTAAAAAAATTCAACTTAAAATAAGTTATAAGATTATATAATCATTTAAAGGGAGAAATAAAGCTTTTGAAGGCATAAGTGACTATAAAAGAAGTTTTCTTCTCAATGAATGGTTTTTGCATCACGTTTCTCGAGGTAAACATTCAATTATAATCTGTTTTAACCCAAAATGTAAAAAAATTCAACTTAAAATAAGTTATAAGATTATATAATCATTTAAGAAAAGAAATAAAGCTTTTGAAGGCATAAGTGACTATAAAAGAAGTTTTCTTCTCAATGAATGCTTTTTCCTTCACGTTTCTCGAGGTAAACATTCAATTATAATCTGTTTTAACCCAAAATGTAAAAAAAATCAACTTAAAATAAGTTATAAGATTATATAATCATTTAAAGGGAGAAATAAAGCTTTTGAAGGCATAAGTGACTATAAAAGAAGTTTTCTTCTCAATGAATGCTTTTTCCTTCACGTTTCCCAAGGTAAACATTCAATTATAATCTGTTTTAACCCAAAATGTAAAAAAATTCAACTTAAAATAAGTTATAAGATTATATAATCATTTAAAGGGAGAAATAAAGCTTTTGAAGGCATAAGTGACTATAAAAGAAGTTTTCTTCTCAATGAATGGTTTTTGCATCACGTTTCTCGAGGTAAACATTCAATTATAATCTGTTTTAACCCAAAATGTAAAAAAATTCAACTTAAAATAAGTTATAAGATTATATAATCATTTAAGAAAAGAAATAAAGCTTTTGAAGGCATAAGTGACTATAAAACAAGTTTTCTTCTCAATGAATTCTTTTTCCTTCACGTTTCTCGAGGTAAACATTCAATTATAATCTGTTTTAACCCAAAATGTAAAAAAAATCAACTTAAAATAAGTTATAAGATTATATAATCATTTAAAGGGAGAAATAAAGCTTTTAAAGGCATAAGTGACTATAAAAGAAGTTTTCTTCTCAATGAATGGTTTTCGCTTCACGTTTCCCGAGGTAAACATTCAATTATAATCTGTTTTAACCCAAAATGTAAAAAAAAAATCAACTTAAAATCAATTATGAGATTATATGATAATTTCAAGGCATAAATAAAGCTTTTGAAGGCATAAGTGACTATAAAAGAAGTTTTCTTCTCAATGAATGGTTTTTGCATCACGTTTCTCGAGGTAAACATTCAATTATAATCTGTTTTAACCCAAAATGTAAAAAAATTCAACTTAAAATAAGTTATAAGATTATATAATCATTTAAAAGGAGAAATAAAGCTTTTGAAAGCATAAGTGACTATAAAAGAAGTTTTCTTCTCAATGAATGCTTTTTCCTTCATGTTTCCCAAGGTAAACATTCAATTATAATCTGTTTTAACCCAAAATGCAAAAAAATTCAACTTAAAATAAGTTATAAGATTATATAATCATTTAAAGGGAGAAATAAAGCTTTTAAAGGCATAAGTGACTATAAAAGAAGTTTTCTTCTCAATGAATGGTTTTTGCGTCACGTTTCTCAAGGTAAACATTCAATTATAATCTGTTTTAACCCAAAATGTAAAAAAATTCAACTTAAAATCAATTATGAGATTATATGATCATTTAAAGGCATAAATAAAGCTTTTGAAGGCATAAGTGACAATAAAAGAAGTTTTCTTCTCATTGAATGCTTTTTCCTTCACGTTTCCCAAGGTAAACATTCAATTGTAATCTGTTTTACCCCAAAATGTAAAAAAATTCAACTTAAAATAAATTATAAGATTATATAATCATTTAAAAGGAGAAACAAAGCTTTTGAAAGCATAAGTGACTATAAAAGAAGTTTTCTTCTCAATGAATGCTTTTTCCTTCATGTTTCCCAAGGTAAACATTCAATTGTAATCTGTTTTAACCCAAAATGTAAAAAAATTCAACTTAAAATAAGTTATAAGATTATATAATCATTTAAAGGGAGAAATAAAGCTTTTGAAGGCATAAGTGACTATAAAAGAAGTTTTCTTCTCAATGAATGGTTTTTGCGTCACGTTTCTCGAGGTAAACATTCAATTATAATCTGTTTTAACCCAAAATGTAAAAAAATTCAACTTAAAATAAGTTATAAGATTATATAATCATTGAAAAAAAGAAATAAAGCTTTTGAAGGCATAAGTGACTATAAAAGAAGTTTTCTTCTCAATGAATGCTTTTTCCTTCACGTTTCTCGAGGTAAACATGCAATTATAATCTGTTTTAACCCGAAATGTAAAAAAATTCAACTTAAAATAAGTTATAAGATTATATAATCATTTAAAGGGAGAAATAAAGCTTTTGAAGGCATAAGTGACTATAAAAGAAGTTTTCTTCTCAATGAATGGTTTTTGCATCACGTTTCCCGAGGAAAACATTAAATTATAATCTGTTTTAACTAAAAATGTAAAAAAATTCAACTTAAAATCAATTATGAGATTATATGATCATTTAAAGGCATAAATAAAGCTTTTGAAGGAATAAGTGACAATAAAAGAAGTTTTCTTCTCAATGAATGCTTTTTCCTTCACGTTTCCCAAGGTAAACATTCAATTATAATCTGTTTTAACCCAAAATGTAAAAAAATTCAACTTAAAATAAGTTATAAGATTATATAATCATTTAAAGGGAGAAATAAAGCTTTTGAAGGCGTAAGTGACTATAAAAGAAGTTTTCTTCTCAATGAATGGTTTTTGCATCACGTTTCTCGAGGTAAACATTCAATTATAATCTGTTTTAACCCAAAATGTAAAAAAATTCAACTTAAAATAAGTTATAAGATTATATAATCATTTCAAGGCATAAATAAAGCTTTTGAAGGCATAAGTGACTATAAAAGAAGTTTTCTTCTCAATGAATGGTTTTTGCATCACGTTTCTCGAGGTAAACATTCAATTATAATCTGTTTTAACCCAAAATGTAAAAAAATTCAACTTAAAATAAGTTATAAGATTATATAATCATTTAAGAAAAGAAATAAAGCTTTTGAAGGCATAAGTGACTATAAAACAAGTTTTCTTCACAATGAATGCTTTTTCCATCACGTTTCTCGAGGTAAACATTCAATTATAATCTGTTTTAACCCAAAATGTAAAAAAATTCAACTTAAAATAAGTTATAAGATTATATAATCATTTAAAGGGAGAAATAAAGCTTTTGAAGGCGTAAGTGACTATAAAAGAAGTTTTCTTCTCAATGAATGCTTTTTCCTTCACGTTTCCCAAGGTAAACATTCAATTATAATCTGTTTTAACCCAAAATGTAAAAAAATTCAACTTAAAATAAGTTATAAGATTATATAATCATTTCAAGGCATAAATAAAGCTTTTGAAGGCATAAGTGACTATAAAAGAAGTTTTCTTCTCAATGAATGGTTTTTGCATCACGTTTCTCGAGGTAAACATTCAATTATAATCTGTTTTAACCCAAAATGTAAAAAAATTCAACTTAAAATAAGTTATAAGATTATATAATCATTTAAGAAAAGAAATAAAGCTTTTGAAGGCATAAGTGACTATAAAACAAGTTTTCTTCTCAATGAATGCTTTTTCCATCACGTTTCTCGAGGTAAACATTCAATTATAATCTGTTTTAACCCAAAATGTAAAAAAAATCAACTTAAAATAAGTTATAAGATTATATAATCATTTAAAGGGAGAAATAAAGCTTTTGAAGGCATAAGTGACTATAAAAGAAGTTTTCTTCTCAATGAATGATTTTTGCTTCACGTTTCCCGAGGTAAACATTCAATTATAATCTGTTTTAACCCAAAATGTAAAAAAATTCAACTTAAAATAAATTATAAGACTATATAATCATTTAAAGGGAGAAATAAAGCTTTTGAAGGCATAAGTGACTATAAAAGAAGTTTTCTTCTCAATGAATGGTTTTTGCTTCTCGTTTCCCGAGGTAAACATTCAATTATAATCTGTTTTAACCCAAAATGTAAAAAAATTCAACTTAAAATAAGTTATAAGATTATATAATCATTTAAGAAAAGAAATAAAGCTTTTGAAGGCATAAGTGACTCTAAAACAAGTTTTCTTCTCAATGAATGCTTTTTCCTTCACGTTTCTCGAGGTAAACATTCAATTATAATCTGTTTTAACCCAAAATGTAAAAAAAATCAACTTAAAATAAGTTATAAGATTATATAATCATTTAAAGGGAGAAATAAAGCTTTTGAAGGCATAAGTGACTATAAAAGAAGTTTTCTTCTCAATGAATGGTTTTTGCTTCACGTTTCCCGAGGTAAACATTCAATTATAATCTGTTTTAACCCAAAATGTAAAAAAAATTCAACTTAAAATCAATTATGAGATTATATGATCATTTCAAGGCATAAATAAAGCTTTTGAAGGCATAAGTGACTATAAAAGAAGTTTTCTTCTCAATGAATGCTTTTTGCATCACGTTTCTCGAGGTAAACATTCAATTATAATCTGTTTTAACTCAAAATGTAAAAAAATTCAACTTGAAATAAGTTATAAGATTATATAATCATTTAAAAAAAGAAATAAAGCTTTTGAAGACATAAGTGACTATAAAAGAAGTTTTCTTCTCAATGATGGCTTTTTGCTTCACGTTTCCCGAGGTAAACATTCAATTATAATCTGTTTTAACCCAAAATGTAAAACAAATTCAACTTAAAATCAATTATGAGATTATATGATCATTTCAAGGCATAAACAAAGCTTTTGAAGGCATAAGTGACTATAAAAGAAGTTTTCTTCTCAATGAATGGTTTTTGCATCACGTTTCTCGAGGTAAACATTCAATTATAATCTGTTTTAACCCAAAATGTAAAAAAATTCAACTTAAAATCAGTTATAAGATTATATAATCATTTAAAAAAAGAAATAAAGCTTTTGAAGGCATAAGTGACTATAAAAGAAGTTTTCTTCTCAATGAATGGTTTTTGCATCACGTTTCTCGAGGTAAACATTCAATTATAATCTGTTTTAACTAAAAATGTAAAAAAATTCAACTTAAAATCAATTATGAGATTATATGATCATTTAAAGGCATAAATAAAGCTTTTGAAGGCATAAGTGACTATAAAAGAAGTTTTCTTCTCAATGAATGGTTTTTACATCACGTTTCTCGAGGTAACATTCAATTATAATCTGTTTTAACTCAAAATGTAAAAAAATGTAACTTGAAATAAGTTATAAGATTATATAATCATTTAAAAAAAGAAATAAAGCTTTTGAAGGCATAAGTGACTATAAAAGAAGTTTTCTTCTCAATGAATGGTTTTTGCTTCACGTTTCCCGAGGTAAACATTCAGTTATAATCTGTTTTAACCCAAAATGTAAAAAAAATTCAACTTAAAATCAATTATGAGATTATATGATCATTTCAAGGCATAAACAAAGCTTTTGAAGGCATAAGTGACTATAAAAGAAGTTTTCTTCTCAATGAATGGTTTTTGCATCACGTTTCTCGAGGTAAACATTCAATTATAATCTGTTTTAACCCAAAATGTAAAAAAATTCAACTTAAAATAAGTTATAAGATTATATAATCATTTAAGAAAAGAAATAAAGCTTTTGAAGGCATAAGTGACTATAAAACAAGTTTTCTTCTCAATGAATGCTTTTTCCATCACGTTTCTCGAGGTAAACATTCAATTATAATCTGTTTTAACCCAAAATGTAAAAAAATTCAACTTAAAATAAGTTATAACATTATATAATCATTTAAAAAAAGAAATAAAGCTTTTGAAGGCATAAGTGACTATAAAAGAAGTTTTCTTCTCAATGAATGGTTTTTGCATCACGTTTCTCGAGGTAAACATTCAATTATAATCTGTTTTAACTAAAAATGTAAAAAAATTCAACTTAAAATCAATTATGAGATTATATGATCATTTAAAGGCATAAATAAAGCTTTTGAAGGCATAAGTGACAATAAAAGAAGCTTTCTTCTCATTGAATGCTTTTTCCTTCACGTTTCCCAAGGTAAACATTCAATTGTAATCTGTTTTACCCCAAAATGTAAAAAAATTCAACTTAAAATAAGTTATAAGATTATATAATCATTTAAAAAAAGAAATAAAGCTTTTGAAGGCATAAGTGACTATAAAAGAAGTTTTCTTCTCAATGAATGCTTTTGCATCACGTTTCTCGAGGTAAACATTCAATTATAATCTGTTTTAACTAAAAATGTAAAAAAATTCAACTTAAAATCAATTATGAGATTATATGGTCATTTAAAGGCATAAATAAAGCTTTTGAAGGCATAAGTGACTATAAAAGAAGTTTTCTTCTCAATGAATGGTTTTTGCATCACGTTTCTCGAGGTAAACATTCAATTATAATCTGTTTTAACCCAAAATGTAAAAAAATTCAACTTAAAAAAAGTTATAAGATTATATAATCATTTAAAAAAAGAAATAAAGCTTTTGAAGGCATAAGTGACTATAAAAGAAGTTTACTTCTCAATGAATGCTTTTTCCTTCACGTTTCTCGAGGTAAACATTCAATTATAATCTGTTTTAACCCAAAATGTAAAAAAATTCAACTTAAAATAAGTTATAAGATTATATAATCGTTTAAAGGGAGAAATAAAGCTTTTGAAGGCATAAGTGACTATAAAAGAACTTTTCTTCTCAATGAATGGTTTTTGCATCACGTTTCCTGAGGTAAACATTCAATTATAATCTGCTTTAACTAAAAATGTAAAAAAATTCAACTTAAAATCAATTATGAGATTATATGATCATTTAAAGGCATAAATAAAGCTTTTGAAGGCATAAGTGACAATAAAAGAAGTTTTCTTCTCAATGAATGCTTTTTCCTTCACGTTTCCCAAGGTAAACATTCAATTATAATCTGTTTTAACCCAAAATGTAAAAAAATTCAACTTAAAATAAGTTATAAGATTATATAATCATTTAAAGGGAGAAATAAAGCTTTTGAAGGCATAAGTGACTATAAAAAAAGTTTTCTTCTCAATGAATGGTTTTTGCATCACGTTTCTCGAGGTAAACATTCAATTATAATCTGTTTTAACCCAAAATGTAAAAAAATTCAACTTAAAATAAGTTATAAGATTATATAATCATTTAAGAAAAGAAATAAAGCTTTTGAAGGCATAAGTGACTATAAAACAAGTTTTCTTCTCAATGAATGCTTTTTCCTTCACGTTTCTCGAGGTAAACATTCAATTATAATCTGTTTTAACCCAAAATATAAAAAAAATCAACTTAAAATAAGTTATAAGATTATATAATCATTTAAAGGGAGAAATAAAGCTTTTGAAGGCATAAGTGACTATAAAAGAAGTTTTCTTCTCAATGAATGGTTTTTGCTTCACGTTTCCCGAGGTAAACATTCAATTATAATCTGTTTTAACCCAAAATGTAAAAAAATTCAACTTAAAATAAGTTATAAGATTATATAATCATTGAAAAAAAGAAATAAAGCTTTTGAAGGCATAAGTGACTATAAAAGAAGTTTTCTTCTCAATGAATGCTTTTTCCTTCACGTTTCTCGAGGTAAACATTCAATTATAATCTGTTTTAACCCAAAATGTAAAAAAATTCAACTTAAAATAAGTTATAAGATTATATAATCATTTAAAGGGAGAAATAAAGCTTTTGAAGGCATAAGTGACTATAAAAGAAGTTTTCTTCTCAATGAATGGTTTTTGCATCACGTTTCCCGAGGAAAACATTAAATTATAATCTGTTTTAACTAAAAATGTAAAAAAATTCAACTTAAAATCAATTATGAGATTATATGATCATTTAAAGGCATAAATAAAGCTTTTGAAGGCATAAGTGACAATAAAAGAAGTTTTCTTCTCAATGAATGCTTTTTCCTTCACGTTTCCCAAGGTAAACATTCAATTATAATCTGTTTTAACCCAAAATGTAAAAAAATTCAACTTAAAATAAGTTATAACATTATATAATCATTTAAAGGGAGAAATAAAGCTTTTGAAGGCATAAGTGACTATAAAAGAAGTTTTCTTCTCAATGAATGGTTTTTGCATCACGTTTCTCTAGGTAAACATTCAATTATAATCTGTTTTAACCCAAAATGTAAAAAAATTCAACTTAAAATAAGTTATAAGATTATATAATCATTTAAGAAAAGAAATAAAGCTTTTGAAGGTATAAGTGACTATAAAACAAGTTTTCTTCTCAATGAATGCTTTTTCCATCACGTTTCTCGAGGTAAACATTCAATTATAATCTATTTTAACCCAAAATGTAAAAAAAATCAACTTAAAATAAGTTATAAGATTATATAATCATTTAAAGGGAGAAATAAAGCTTTTGAAGGCATAAGTGACTATAAAAGAAGTTTTCTTCTCAATGAATGATTTTTGCTTCACGTTTCCCGAGGTAAACATTCAATTATAATCTGTTTTCATCCAAAATGTAAAAAAATTCAACTTAAAATAAATTATAAAATTATATAATCATTTAAAGGGAGAAATAAAGCTTTTGAAGGCATAAGTGACTATAAAAGAAGTTTTCTTCTCAATGAATGCTTTTTCCTTCACGTTTCCCAAGGTAAACATTCAATTATAATCTGTTTTAACCCAAAATGTAAAAAAATTCAACTTAAAATAAGTTATAAGATTATATAATCATTTAAAGGGAGAAATAAAGCTTTTTAAGGCATAAGTGACTATAAAAGAAGTTTTCTTCTCAATGAATGGTTTTTGCATCACGTTTCTCGAGGTAAACATTCAATTATAATCTGTTTTAACCCAAAATGTAAAAAAATTCAACTTAAAATAAGTTATAAGATTATATAATCATTTAAGAAAAGAAATAAAGCTTTTGAAGGCATAAGTGACTCTAAAACAAGTTTTCTTCTCAATGAATGCTTTTTCCTTCATGTTTCTCGAGGTAAACATTCAATTATAATCTGTTTTAACCCAAAATGTAAAAAAAATCAACTTAAAATAAGTTATAAGATTATATAATCATTTAAAGGGAGAAATAAAGCTTTTGAAGGCATAAGTGACTATAAAAGAAGTTTTCTTCTCAATGAATGGTTTTTGCTTCACGTTTCCCGAGGTAAACATTCAATTATAATCTGTTTTAACCCAAAATGTAAAAAAAATTCAACTTAAAATCAATTATGAGATTATATGATCATTTCAAGGCATAAATAAAGCTTTTGAAGGCATAAGTGACTATAAAAGAAGTTTTCTTCTCAATGAATGGTTTTTGCATCACGTTTCCCGAGGAAAACATTAAATTATAATCTGTTTTAACTAAAAATGTAAAAAAATTCAACTTAAAATCAATTATGAGATTATATGATCATTTAAAGGCATAAATAAAGCTTTTGAAGGCATAAGTGACAATAAAAGAAGTTTTCTTCTCAATGAATGCTTTTTCCTTCACGTTTCCCAAGGTAAACATTCAATTATAATCTGTTTTAACCCAAAATGTAAAAAAATTCAACTTAAAATAAGTTATAAGATTATATAATCATTTAAAGGGAGAAATAAAGCTTTTGAAGGCATAAGTGACTATAAAAGAAGTTTTCTTCTTAATGAATGGTTTTTGCATCACGTTTCTCGAGGTAAACATTCAATTATAATCTGTTTTAATCCAAAATGTAAAAAAATTCAACTTAAAATAAGTTATAAGATTATATAATCATTTAAGAAAAGAAATAAAGCTTTTGAAGGCATAAGTGACTATAAAACAAGTTTTCTTCTCAATGAATGCTTTTTCCATCATGTTTCTCGAGGTAAACATTCAATTATAATCTGTTTTAACCCAAAATGTAAAAAAAATCAACTTAAAATAAGTTATAAGATTATATAATCATTTAAAGGGAGAAATAAAGCTTTTGAAGGCATAAGTGACTATAAAAGAAGTTTTCTTCTCAATGAATGATTTTTGCTTCACGTTTCCCGAGGTAAACATTCAATTATAATCTGTTTTAACCCAAAATGTAAAAAAATTCAACTTAAAATAAATTATAAGATTATATAATCATTTAAAGGGAGAAATAAAGCTTTTGAAGGCATAAGTGACTATAAAAGAAGTTTTCTTCTCAATGAATGGTTTTTGCTTCATGTTTCCCGAGGTAAACATTCAATTATAATCTGTTTTAACCCAAAATGTAAAAAAATTCAACTTAAAATAAGTTATAAGATTATATAATCATTTAAGAAAAGAAATAAAGCTTTTGAAGGCATAAGTGACTCTAAAACAAGTTTTCTTCTCAATGAATGCTTTTTCCTTCACGTTTCTCGAGGTAAACATTCAATTATAATCTGTTTTAACCCAAAATGTAAAAAAAATCAACTTAAAATAAGTTATAAGATTATATAATCATTTAAAGGGAGAAATAAAGCTTTTGAAGGCGTAAGTGACTATAAAAGAAGTTTTCTTCTCAATGAATGGTTTTTGCTTCACGTTTCCCGAGGTAAACATTCAATTATAATCTGTTTTAACCCAAAATGTAAAAAAAATTCAACTTAAAATCAATTATGAGATTATATGATCATTTCAAGGCATATATAAAGCTTTTGAAGGCATAAGTGACTATAAAAGAAGTTTTCTTCTCAATGAATGGTTTTTGCATCACGTTTCTCGAGGTAATCATTCAATTATAATCTGTTTTAACTCAAAATGTAAAAAAATTCAACTTGAAATAAGTTATAAGATTATATAATCATTTAAAAAAAGAAATAAAGCTTTTGAAGGCATAAGTGACTATAAAAGAAGTTTTCTTCTCAATGAATGCTTTTTGCTTCACGTTTCCCGAGGTAAACATTCAATTATAATCTGTTTTAACCCAAAATGTAAAACAAATTCAACTTAAAATCAATTATGAGATTATATGATCATTTCAAGGCATAAACAAAGCTTTTGAAGGCATAAGTGACTATAAAAGAAGTTTTCTTCTCAATGAATGGTTTTTGCATCACGTTTCTCGAGGTAAACATTCAATTATAATCTGTTTTAACCCAAAATGTAAAAAAATTCAACTTAAAATAAGTTATAAGATTATATAATCATTTAAAAAAAGAAATAAAGCTTTTGAAGGCATAAGTGACTATAAAAGAAGTTTTCTTCTCAATGAATGGTTTTTGCATCACGTTTCTCGAGGTAAACATTCAATTATAATCTGTTTTAACTCAAAATGTAAAAAAATTCAACTTGAAATAAGTTATAAGATTATATAATCATTTAAAAAAAGAAATAAAGCTTTTGAAGGCATAAGTGACTATAAAAGAAGTTTTCTTCTCAATGAATGCTTTTTGCTTCACGTTTCCCGAGGTAAACATTCAATTATAATCTGTTTTAACCCAAAATGTAAAAAAAATTCAACTTAAAATCAATTATGAGATTATATGATCATTTCAAGGCATAAACAAAGCTTTTGAAGGCATAAGTGACTATAAAAGAAGTTTTCTTCTCAATGAATGGTTTTTGCATCACGTTTCTCGAGGTAAACATTCAATTATAATCTGTTTTAACCCAAAATGTAAAAAAATTCAACTTAAAATAAGTTATAAGATTATATAATCATTTAAAAAAAGAAATAAAGCTTTTGAAGGCATAAGTGACTATAAAAGAAGTTTTCTTCTCAATGAATGCTTTTTCCTTCACGTTTCTCGAGGTAAACATTCAATTATAATCTGTTTTAACCCAAAATGTAAAAAAATTCAACTTAAAATAAGTTATAAGATTATATAATCATTTAAGAAAAGAAATAAAGCTTTTGAAGGCATAAGTGACTATAAAAGAAGTTTTCTTCTCAATGAATGCTTTTTCCTCCATGTTTCCCAAGGTAAACATTCAATTATAATCTGTTTTAACCCAAAATGTAAAAAAATTCAACTTAAAATAAGTTATAAGATTATATAATCATTTAAAGGGAGAAATAAAGCTTTTGAAGGCATAAGTGACTATAAAAGAAGTTTTCTTCTCAATGAATGGTTTTTGCATCACGTTTCTCGAGGTAAACATTCAATTATAATCTGTTTTAACCCAAAATGTAAAAAAATTCAACTTAAAATAAGTTATAAGATTATATAATCATTTAAAAAAAGAAATAAAGCTTTTGAAGGCATAAGTGACTATAAAAGAAGTTTTCTTCTCAATGAATGCTTTTGCATCACGTTTCTCGAGGTAAACATTCAATTATAATCTGTTTTAACTAAAAATGTAAAAAAATTCAACTTAAAATCAATTATGAGATTATATGGTCATTTAAAGGCATAAATAAAGCTTTTGAAGGCATAAGTGACTATAAAAGAAGTTTTCTTCTCAATGAATGGTTTTTACATCACGTTTCTCGAGGTAAACATTCAATTATAATCTGTTTTAACTCAAAATGTAAAAAATTTCAACTTGAAATAAGTTATAAGATTATATAATCATTTAAAAAAAGAAATAAAGCTTTTGAAGGCATAAGTGACTATAAAAGAAGTTTTCTTCTCAATGAATGGTTTTTGCATCACGTTTCTCGAGGTAAACATTCAATTATAATCTGTTTTAACCCAAAATGTAAAAAAATTCAACTTAAAATAAGTTATAAGATTATATAATCATTTAAGAAAAGAAATAAAGCTTTTGAAGGCATAAGTGACTATAAAACAAGTTTTCTTCTCAATGAATGCTTTTTCCTTCACGTTTCTCGAGGTAAACATTCAATTATAATCTGTTTTAACCCAAAATATAAAAAAAATCAACTTAAAATAAGTTATAAGATTATATAATCATTTAAAGGGAGAAATAAAAGCTTTTGAAGGCATAAGTGACTATAAAAGAAGTTTTCTTCTCAATGAATGGTTTTTGCTTCACGTTTCCCGAGGTAAACATTCAATTATAATCTGTTTTAACCCAAAATGTAAAAAAAATTCAACTTAAAATCAATTATGAGATTATATGATCATTTCAAGGCATAAATAAAGCTTTTGAAGGCATAAGTGACTATAAAAGAAGTTTTCTTCTCAATGAATGGTTTTTGCATCACGTTTCTCGAGGTAAACATTCAATTATAATCTGTTTTAACCCAAAATGTAAAAAAAATCAACTTAAAATAAGTTATAAGATTATATAATCATTTAAAAAAAGAAATAAAGCTTTTGAAGGCATAAGTGACTATAAAAGAAGTTTTCTTCTCAATGAATGGTTTTTGCTTCACGTTTCCCGAGGTAAACATTCAATTATAATCTGTTTTAACCCAAAATGTAAAAAAAATTCAACTTAAAATAAGTTATAAGATTATATAATCATTTAAGAAAAGAAATAAAGCTTTTGAAGGCATAAGTGACTCTAAAACAAGTTTTCTTCTCAATGAATGCTTTTTCCTTCACGTTTCTCGAGGTAAACATTCAATTATAATCTGTTTTAACCCAAAATGTAAAAAAAATCAACTTAAAATAAGTTATAAGATTATATAATCATTTAAAGGGAGAAATAAAGCTTTTGAAGGCATAAGTGACTATAAAAGAAGTTTTCTTCTCAATGAATGGTTTTTGCTTCACGTTTCCCGAGGTAAACATTCAATTATAATCTGTTTTAACCCAAAATGTAAAAAAAATCAACTTAAAATAAGTTATAAGATTATATAATCATTTAAAAAAAGAAATAAAGCTTTTGAAGGCATAAGTGACTATAAAAGAAGTTTTCTTCTCAATGAATGGTTTTTGCTTCACGTTTCCCGAGGTAAACATTCAATTATAATCTGTTTTAACCCAAAATGTAAAAAAAATTCAACTTAAAATAAGTTATAAGATTATATAATCATTTAAGAAAAGAAATAAAGCTTTTGAAGGAATAAGTGACAATAAAAGAAGTTTTCTTCTCAATGAATGGTTTTTGCTTCACGTTTCCCGAGGTAAACATTCAATTATAATCTGTTTTAACCCAAAATGTAAAAAAAATCAACTTAAAATAAGTTATAAGATTATATAATCATTTAAAAAAAGAAATAAAGCTTTTGAAGGCATAAGTGACTATAAAAGAAGTTTTCTTCTCAATGAATGGTTTTTGCTTCACGTTTCCCGAGGTAAACATTCAATTATAATCTGTTTTAACCCAAAATGTAAAAAAAATTCAACTTAAAATAAGTTATAAGATTATATAATCATTTAAGAAAAGAAATAAAGCTTTTGAAGGCATAAGTGACTCTAAAACAAGTTTTCTTCTCAATGAATGCTTTTTCCTTCACGTTTCTCGAGGTAAACATTCAATTATAATCTGTTTTAACCCAAAATGTAAAAAAAATCAACTTAAAATAAGTTATAAGATTATATAATCATTTAAAGGGAGAAATAAAGCTTTTGAAGGCATAAGTGACTATAAAAGAAGTTTTCTTCTCAATGAATGGTTTTTGCTTCACGTTTCCCGAGGTAAACATTCAATTATAATCTGTTTTAACCCAAAATGTAAAAAAAATCAACTTAAAATAAGTTATAAGATTATATAATCATTTAAAAAAAGAAATAAAGCTTTTGAAGGCATAAGTGACTATAAAAGAAGTTTTCTTCTCAATGAATGGTTTTTGCTTCACGTTTCCCGAGGTAAACATTCAATTATAATCTGTTTTAACCCAAAATGTAAAAAAAATTCAACTTAAAATAAGTTATAAGATTATATAATCATTTAAGAAAAGAAATAAAGCTTTTGAAGGAATAAGTGACAATAAAAGAAGTTTTCTTCTCAATGAATGCTTTTTGCTTCACGTTTCCCGAGGTAAACATTCAATTATAATCTTTTTTAGCCCAAAATGTAAAAAAAATTCAACTTAAAATCAATTATGAGATTATATGATCATTTAAAGGCATAAATAAAGCTTTTGAAGGCATAAGTGACTATAAAAGAAGTTTTCTTCTCAATGAATGGTTTTTGCATCACGTTTCTCGAGGTAAACATTCAATTATAATCTGTTTTAACCCAAAATGTAAAAAAATTCAACTTAAAATAAGTTATAACATTATATAATCATTTAAGAAAAGAAATAAAGCTTTTGAAGGCATAAGTGACTATAAAAGAAGTTTTCTTCTCAATGAATGATTTTTGCATCACGTTTCTCGAGGTAAACATTCAATTATAATCTGTTTTAACTAAAAATGTAAAAAAATTCAACTTAAAATCAATTATGAGATTATATGATCATTTAAAGGCATAAATAAAGCTTTTGAAGGCATAAGTGACAATAAAAGAAGCTTTCTTCTCATTGAATGCTTTTTCCTTCACGTTTCCCAAGGTAAACATTCAATTGTAATCTGTTTTACCCCAAAATGTAAAAAAATTCAACTTAAAATAAGTTATAAGATTATATAATCATTTAAAGGGAGAAATAAAGCTTTTTAAGGCATAAGTGACTATAAAAGAAGTTTTCTTCTCAATGAATGCTTTTTCCTCCATGTTTCCCAAGGTAAACATTCAATTATAATCTGTTTTAACCCAAAATGTAAAAAAATTCAACTTAAAATAAGTTATAAGATTATATAATCATTTAAAGGGAGAAATAAAGCTTTTGAAGGCATAAGTGACTATAAAAGAAGTTTTCTTCTCAATGAATGGTTTTTGCATCACGTTTCCCGAGGAAAACATTAAATTATAATCTGTTTTAACTAAAAATGTAAAAAAATTCATCTTAAAATCAATTATGAGATTATATGATCATTTAAAGGCATAAATAAAGCTTTTGAAGGCATAAGTGACAATAAAAGAAGTTTTCTTCTCAATGAATGCTTTTTCCTTCACGTTTCCCAAGGTAAACATTCAATTATAATCTGTTTTAACCCAAAATGTAAAAAAATTCAACTTAAAATAAGTTATAAGATTATATAATCATTTAAAGGGAGAAATAAAGCTTTTGAAGGCATAAGTGACTATAAAAGAAGTTTTCTTCTTAATGAATGGTTTTTGCATCACGTTTCTCGAGGTAAACATTCAATTATAATCTGTTTTAATCCAAAATGTAAAAAAATTCAACTTAAAATAAGTTATAAGATTATATAATCATTTAAGAAAAGAAATAAAGCTTTTGAAGGCATAAGTGACTATAAAACAAGTTTTCTTCTCAATGAATGCTTTTTCCATCATGTTTCTCGAGGTAAACATTCAATTATAATCTGTTTTAACCCAAAATGTAAAAAAAATCAACTTAAAATAAGTTATAAGATTATATAATCATTTAAAGGGAGAAATAAAGCTTTTGAAGGCATAAGTGACTATAAAAGAAGTTTTCTTCTCAATGAATGATTTTTGCTTCACGTTTCCCGAGGTAAACATTCAATTATAATCTGTTTTAACCCAAAATGTAAAAAAATTCAACTTAAAATAAATTATAAGATTATATAATCATTTAAAGGGAGAAATAAAGCTTTTGAAGGCATAAGTGACTATAAAAGAAGTTTTCTTCTCAATGAATGGTTTTTGCTTCATGTTTCCCGAGGTAAACATTCAATTATAATCTGTTTTAACCCAAAATGTAAAAAAATTCAACTTAAAATAAGTTATAAGATTATATAATCATTTAAGAAAAGAAATAAAGCTTTTGAAGGCATAAGTGACTCTAAAACAAGTTTTCTTCTCAATGAATGCTTTTTCCTTCACGTTTCTCGAGGTAAACATTCAATTATAATCTGTTTTAACCCAAAATGTAAAAAAAATCAACTTAAAATAAGTTATAAGATTATATAATCATTTAAAGGGAGAAATAAAGCTTTTGAAGGCGTAAGTGACTATAAAAGAAGTTTTCTTCTCAATGAATGGTTTTTGCTTCACGTTTCCCGAGGTAAACATTCAATTATAATCTGTTTTAACCCAAAATGTAAAAAAAATTCAACTTAAAATCAATTATGAGATTATATGATCATTTCAAGGCATATATAAAGCTTTTGAAGGCATAAGTGACTATAAAAGAAGTTTTCTTCTCAATGAATGGTTTTTGCATCACGTTTCTCGAGGTAATCATTCAATTATAATCTGTTTTAACTCAAAATGTAAAAAAATTCAACTTGAAATAAGTTATAAGATTATATAATCATTTAAAAAAAGAAATAAAGCTTTTGAAGGCATAAGTGACTATAAAAGAAGTTTTCTTCTCAATGAATGGTTTTTGCATCACGTTTCTCGAGGTAAACATTCAATTATAATCTGTTTTAACCCAAAATGTAAAAAAATTCAACTTAAAATAAGTTATAAGATTATATAATCATTGAAGAAAAGAAATAAAGCTTTTGAAGGCATAAGTGACTATAAAACAAGTTTTCTTCTCAATGAATGCTTTTTCCATCACGTTTCTCGAGGTAAACATTCAATTATAATCTGTTTTAACCCAAAATGTAAAAAAAATCAACTTAAAATAAGTTATAAGATTATATAATCATTTAAAGGGAGAAATAAAGCTTTTGAAGGCATAAGTGACTATAAAAGAAGTTTTCTTCTCAATGAATAATTTTTCCTTCACGTTTCCCAAGGTAAACATTCAATTATAATCTGTTTTAACCCAAAATGTAAAAAAATTCAACTTAAAATAAGTTATAAGATTATATAATCATTTAAAGGGAGAAATAAAGCTTTTGAAGGCATAAGTGACTATAAAAGAAGTTTTCTTCTTAATGAATGGTTTTTGCATCACGTTTCTCGAGGTAAACATTCAATTATAATCTGTTTTAATCCAAAATGTAAAAAAATTCAACTTAAAATAAGTTATAAGATTATATAATCATTTAAGAAAAGAAATAAAGCTTTTGAAGGCATAAGTGACTATAAAACAAGTTTTCTTCTCAATGAATGCTTTTTCCATCATGTTTCTCGAGGTAAACATTCAATTATAATCTGTTTTAACCCAAAATGTAAAAAAAATCAACTTAAAATAAGTTATAAGATTATATAATCATTTAAAGGGAGAAATAAAGCTTTTGAAGGCATAAGTGACTATAAAAGAAGTTTTCTTCTCAATGAATGATTTTTGCTTCACGTTTCCCGAGGTAAACATTCAATTATAATCTGTTTTAACCCAAAATGTAAAAAAATTCAACTTAAAATAAATTATAAGATTATATAATCATTTAAAGGGAGAAATAAAGCTTTTGAAGGCATAAGTGACTATAAAAGAAGTTTTCTTCTCAATGAATGGTTTTTGCTTCATGTTTCCCGAGGTAAACATTCAATTATAATCTGTTTTAACCCAAAATGTAAAAAAATTCAACTTAAAATAAGTTATAAGATTATATAATCATTTAAGAAAAGAAATAAAGCTTTTGAAGGCATAAGTGACTCTAAAACAAGTTTTCTTCTCAATGAATGCTTTTTCCTTCACGTTTCTCGAGGTAAACATTCAATTATAATCTGTTTTAACCCAAAATGTAAAAAAAATCAACTTAAAATAAGTTATAAGATTATATAATCATTTAAAGGGAGAAATAAAGCTTTTGAAGGCGTAAGTGACTATAAAAGAAGTTTTCTTCTCAATGAATGGTTTTTGCTTCACGTTTCCCGAGGTAAACATTCAATTATAATCTGTTTTAACCCAAAATGTAAAAAAAATTCAACTTAAAATCAATTATGAGATTATATGATCATTTCAAGGCATATATAAAGCTTTTGAAGGCATAAGTGACTATAAAAGAAGTTTTCTTCTCAATGAATGGTTTTTGCATCACGTTTCTCGAGGTAATCATTCAATTATAATCTGTTTTAACTCAAAATGTAAAAAAATTCAACTTGAAATAAGTTATAAGATTATATAATCATTTAAAAAAAGAAATAAAGCTTTTGAAGGCATAAGTGACTATAAAAGAAGTTTTCTTCTCAATGAATGGTTTTTGCATCACGTTTCTCGAGGTAAACATTCAATTATAATCTGTTTTAACCCAAAATGTAAAAAAATTCAACTTAAAATAAGTTATAAGATTATATAATCATTGAAGAAAAGAAATAAAGCTTTTGAAGGCATAAGTGACTATAAAACAAGTTTTCTTCTCAATGAATGCTTTTTCCATCACGTTTCTCGAGGTAAACATTCAATTATAATCTGTTTTAACCCAAAATGTAAAAAAAATCAACTTAAAATAAGTTATAAGATTATATAATCATTTAAAGGGAGAAATAAAGCTTTTGAAGGCATAAGTGACTATAAAAGAAGTTTTCTTCTCAATGAATAATTTTTGCTTCACGTTTCCCGAGGTAAACATTCAATTATAATCTGTTTTAACCCAAAATGTAAAAAAATTCAACTTAAAATAAATTATAAGATTATATAATCATTTAAAGGGAGAAATAAAGCTTTTGAAGGCATAAGTGACTATAAAAGAAGTTTTCTTCTCAATGAATGCTTTTTCCTTCACGTTTCTCGAGGTAAACATTCAATTATAATCTGTTTTAACCCAAAATATAAAAAAAATCAACTTAAAATAAGTTATAAGATTATATAATCATTTAAAGGGAGAAATAAAAGCTTGTGAAGGCATAAGTGACTATAAAAGAAGTTTTCTTCTCAATGAATGGTTTTTGCTTCACGTTTCCCGAGGTAAACATTCAATTATAATCTGTTTTAACCCAAAATGTAAAAAAAATTCAACTTAAAATCAATTATGAGATTATATGATCATTTCAAGGCATAAATAAAGCTTTTGAAGGCATAAGTGACTATAAAAGAAGTTTTCTTCTCAATGAATGGTTTTTGCATCACGTTTCTCGAGGTAAACATTCAATTATAATCTGTTTTAACCCAAAAAGTAAAAACAATCAACTTAAAATAAGTTATAAGATTATATAATCATTTAAAAAAAGAAATAAAGCTTTTGAAGGCATAAGTGACTATAAAAGAACTTTTCTTCTCAATGAATGGTTTTTGCTTCACGTTTCCCGATGTAAACATTCAATTATAATCTATTTTAACACAAAATGTAAAACAAATTCAACTTAAAATCAATTATGGGATTATATGATCATTTCAAGGCATAAATAAAGCTTTTGAAGGCATAAGTGACTATAAAAGAAGTTTTCTTCTCAATGAATGATTTTTGCATCACGTTTCTCGAGGTAAACATTCAATTATAATCTGTTTTAACCCAAAATGTAAAAAAAATCAACTTAAAATAAGTTATAAGATTATATAATCATTTAAAGGGAGAAATAAAGCTTTTGAAGGCATAAGTGACTATAAAAGAAGTTTTCTTCTCAATGAATGGTTTTTGCATCATGTTTCTCGAGGTAAACATTCAATTATAATCTATTTTAACCCAAAATGTAAAAAAATTCAACTTAAAATAAGTTATAAGATTATATAATCATTTAAGAAAAGAAATAAAGCTTTTGAAGGCATAAGTGACTATAAAAGAAGTTTTCTTCTCAATGAATGCTTTTTCCTTCACGTTTCTCGAGGTAAACATTCAATTATAATCTGTTTTAACCCAAAATGTAAAAAAAATCAACTTAAAATAAGTTATAAGATTATATAATCATTTAAAGGGAGAAATAAAGCTTTTGAAGGCATAAGTGACTATAAAAGAAGTTTTCTTCTCAATGAATGGTTTTTGCTTCACGTTTCCCGAGGTAAACATTCAATTATAATCTGTTTTAACCCAAAATGTAAAAAAAATTCAACTTAAAATCAATTATGAGATTATATGATCATTTCAAGGCATAAATAAAGCTTTTGAAGGCATAAGTGACTATAAAAGAAGTTTTCTTCTCAATGAATGGTTTTTGCATCACGTTTCTCGAGGTAAACATTCAATTATAATCTGTTTTAACCCAAAATGTAAAAAAATTCAACTTGAAATAAGTTATAAGATTATATAATCATTTAAAAAAAGAAATAAAGCTTTTGAAGGCATAAGTGACTATAAAAGAAGTTTTCTTCTCAATGAATGGTTTTTGCTTCACGTTTCTCGAGGTAAACATTCAATTATAATCTGTTTTAACCCAAAATGTAAAAAAAATTCAACTTAAAATCAATTATGAGATTATATGATCATTTCAAGGCATAAACAAAGCTTTTGAAGGCATAAGTGACTATAAAAGAAGTTTTCTTCTCAATGAATGGTTTTTGCATCACGTTTCTCGAGGTAAACATTCAATTATAATCTGTTTTAATCCAAAATGTAAAAAAATTCAACTTAAAATAAGTTATAAGATTATATAATCATTTAAAAAAAGAAATAAAGCTTTTGAAGGCATAAGTGACTATAAAAGAAGTTTTCTTCTCAATGAATGGTTTTTGCATCACGTTTCTCGAGGTAAACATTCAATTATAATCTGTTTTAACTCAAAATGTAAAAAAATTCAACTTGAAATAAGTTATAAGATTATATAATCATTTAAAAAAAGAAATAAAGCTTTTGAAGGCATAAGTGACTATAAAAGAAGTTTTCTTCTCAATGAATGCTTTTTGCTTCACGTTTCCCGAGGTAAACATTCAATTATAATCTGTTTTAACCCAAAATGTAAAAAAAATTCAACTTAAAATCAATTATGAGATTATATGATCATTTCAAGGCATAAACAAAGCTTTTGAAGGCATAAGTGACTATAAAAGAAGTTTTCTTCTCAATGAATGGTTTTTGCATCACGTTTCTCGAGGTAAACATTCAATTATAATCTGTTTTAACCCAAAATGTAAAAAAATTCAACTTAAAATAAGTTATAAGATTATATAATCATTTAAAAAAAGAAATAAAGCTTTTGAAGGCATAAGTGACTATAAAAGAAGTTTTCTTCTCAATGAATGGTTTTTGCATCACGTTTCTCGAGGTAAACATTGAATTATAATCTGTTTTAACCCAAAATGTAAAAAAATTCAACTTAAAATAAGTTATAACATTATATAATCATTTAAAAAAAGAAATAAAGCTTTTGAAGGCATAAGTGACTATAAAAGAAGTTTTCTTCTCAATGAATGGTTTTTGCATCACGTTTCTCGAGGTAAACATTCAATTATAATCTGTTTTAACTAAAAATGTAAAAAAATTCAACTTAAAATCAATTATGAGATTATATGATCATTTAAAGGCATAAATAAAGCTTTTGAAGGCATAAGTGACTATAAAAGAAGTTTTCTTCTCAATGAATGGTTTTTACATCACGTTTCTCGAGGTAAACATTCAATTATAATCTGTTTTAACTCAAAATGTAAAAAAATTCAACTTGAAATAATTTATAAGATTATATAATCATTTAAAAAAAGAAATAAAGCTTTTGAAGGCATAAGTGACTATAAAAGAAGTTTTCTTCTCAATGAATGCTTTTTGCTTCACGTTTCCCGAGGTAAACATTCAATTATCATCTGTTTTAACCCAAAATGTAAAACAAATTCAACTTAAAATCAATTATGAGATTATATGATCATTTCAAGGCATAAACAAAGCTTTTGAAGGCATAAGTGACTATAAAAGAAGTTTTCTTCTCAATGAATGGTTTTTGCATCACGTTTCTCGAGGTAAACATTCAATTATAATCTGTTTTAACTCAAAATGTAAAAAAATTCAACTTGAAATAAGTTATAAGATTATATAATCATTTAAAAAAAGAAATAAAGCTTTTGAAGGCATAAGTGACTATAAAAGAAGTTTTCTTCTCAATGAATGCTTTTTGCTTCACGTTTCCCGAGGTAAACATTCAATTATCATCTGTTTTAACCCAAAATGTAAAACAAATTCAACTTAAAATCAATTATGAGATTATATGATCATTTCAAGGCATAAACAAAGCTTTTGAAGGCATAAGTGACTATAAAAGAAGTTTTCTTCTCAATGAATGGTTTTTGCTTCACGTTTCCCGAGGTAAACATTCAATTATAATCTGTTTTAACCCAAAATGTAAAAAAAATTCAACTTAAAATCAATTATGAGATTATATGATCATTTCAAGGCATAAACAAAGCTTTTGAAGGCATAAGTGACTATAAAAGAAGTTTTCTTCTCAATGAATGGTTTTTGCATCACGTTTCTCGAGGTAAACATTCAATTATAATCTGTTTTAACCCAAAATGTAAAACAAATTCAACTTAAAATCAATTATGAGATTATATGATCATTTCAAGGCATAAACAAAGCTTTTGAAGACATAAGTGACTATAAAAGAAGTTTTCTTCTCAATGAATGGTTTTTGCATCACGTTTCTCGAGGTAAACATTCAATTATAATCTGTTTTAACCCAAAATGTAAAAAAATTCAACTTAAAATAAGTTATAAGATTATATAATCATTTAAAAAAAGAAATAAAGCTTTTGAAGGCATAAGTGACTATAAAAGAAGTTTTCTTCTCAATGAATGGTTTTTGCATCACGTTTCTCGAGGTAAACATTCAATTATAATCTGTTTTAACTAAAAATGTAAAAAATATCAACTTAAAATCAATTATGAGATTATATGATCATTTAAAGGCATAAATAAAGCTTTTGAAGGCATAAGTGACTATAAAAGAAGTTTTCTTCTCAATGAATGGTTTTTACATCACGTTTCTCGAGGTAAACATTCAATTATAATCTGTTTTAACTCAAAATGTAAAAAAATTCAACTTGAAATAAGTTATAAGATTATATAATCATTTAAAAAAAGAAATAAAGCTTTTGAAGGCATAAGTGACTATAAAAGAAGTTTTCTTCTCAATGAATGGTTTTTGCTTCACGTTTCCCGAGGTAAACATTCAATTATAATCTGTTTTAACCCAAAATGTAAAAAAAATTCAACTTAAAATCAATTATGAGATTATATGATCATTTCAAGGCATAAACAAAGCTTTTGAAGGCATAAGTGACTATAAAAGAAGTTTTCTTCTCAATGAATGGTTTTTGCATCACGTTTCTCGAGGTAAACATTCAATTATAATCTGTTTTAACCCAAAATGTAAAAAAATTCAACTTAAAATAAGTTATAACATTATATAATCATTTAAAAAAAGAAATAAAGCTTTTGAAGGCATAAGTGACTATAAAAGAAGTTTTCTTCTCAATGAATGGTTTTTGCATCACGTTTCTCGAGGTAAACATTCAATTATAATCTGTTTTAACTAAAAATGTAAAAAAATTCAACTTAAAATCAATTATGAGATTATATGATCATTTAAAGGCATAAATAAAGCTTTTGAAGGCATAAGTGACAATAAAAGAAGCTTTCTTCTCATTGAATGCTTTTTCCTTCACGTTTCCCAAGGTAAACATTCAATTGTAATCTGTTTTACCCCAAAATGTAAAAAAATTCAACTTAAACTAAGTTATAAGATTATATAATCATTTAAAGGGAGAAATAAAGCTTTTGAAGGCATAAGTGACTATAAAAGAAGTTTTCTTCTCAATGAATGCTTTTTCCTTCATGTTTCCCAAGGTAAACATTCAATTATAATCTGTTTTAACCCAAAATGTAAAAAAATTCAACTTAAAATAAGTTATAAGATTATATAATCATTTAAAGGGAGAAATAAAGCTTTTGAAGGCATAAGTGACTATAAAAGAAGTTTTCTTCTCAATGAATGGTTTTTGCATCACGTTTCTCGAGGTAAACATTCAATTATAATCTGTTTTAACCCAAAATGTAAAAAAATTCAACTTAAAATAAGTTATAAGATTATATAATCATTTAAAAAAAGAAATAAAGCTTTTGAAGGCATAAGTGACTATAAAAGAAGTTTTCTTCTCAATGAATGCTTTTTCCTTCACGTTTCTCGAGGTAAACATTCAATTATAATCTGTTTTAACCCAAAATGTAAAAAAATTCAACTTAAAATAAGTTATAAGATTATATAATCATTTAAAGGGAGAAATAAAGCATTTGAAGGCATAAGTGACTATAAAAGAACTTTTCTTCTCAATGAATGGTTTTTGCATCACGTTTCTCGAGGTAAACATTCAATTATAATCTGTTTTAACTAAAAATGTAAAAAAATTCAACTTAAAATCAATTATGAGATTATATGATCATTTAAAGGCATAAATAAAGCTTTTGAAGGCATAAGTGACAATAAAAGAAGTTTTCTTCTCAATGAATGCTTCTTCCTTCACGTTTCCCAAGGTAAACATTCAATTATAATCTGTTTTAACCCAAAATGTAAAAAAATTCAACTTAAAATAAGTTATAAGATTATATAATCATTTAAAGGGAGAAATAAAGCTTTTGAAGGCATAAGTGACTATAAAAGAAGTTTTCTTCTCAATGAATGGTTTTTGCATCACGTTTCTCGAGGTAAACATTCAATTATAATCTGTTTTAACCCAAAATGTAAAAAAATTCAACTTAAAATAAGTTATAAGATTATATAATCATTTAAGAAAAGAAATAAAGCTTTTGAAGGCATAAGTGACTATAAAACAAGTTTTCTTCTCAATGAATGCTTTTTCCTTCACGTTTCTCGAGGTAAACATTCAATTATAATCTGTTTTAACCCAAAATGTAAAAAAAATCAACTTAAAATAAGTTATAAGATTATATAATCATTTAAAGGGAGAAATAAAGCTTTTGAAGGCATAAGTGACTATAAAAGAAGTTTTCTTCTCAATGAATGGTTTTTGCTTCACGTTTCCCGAGGTAAACATTCAATTATAATCTGTTTTAACCCAAAATGTAAAAAAAATTCAACTTAAAATCAATTATGAGATTATATGATCATTTCAAGGCATAAATAAAGCTTTTGAAGGCATAAGTGACTATAAAAGAAGTTTTCTTCTCAATGAATGGTTTTTGCATCACGTTTCTCGAGGTAAACATTCAATTATAATCTGTTTTAACTCAAAATGTAAAAAAATTCAACTTGAAATAAGTTATAAGATTATATAATCATTTAACAAAAGAAATAAAGCTTTTGAAGGCATAAGTGACTATAAAAGAAGTTTTCTTCTCAATGAATGGTTTTTGCATCACGTTTCTCGAGGTAAACATTCAATTATAATCTGTTTTAACTAAAAATGTAAAAAATATCAACTTAAAATCAATTATGAGATTATATGATCATTTAAAGGCATAAATAAAGCTTTTGAAGGCATAAGTGACTATAAAAGAAGTTTTCTTCTCAATGAATGGTTTTTACATCACGTTTCTCGAGGTAAACATTCAATTATAATCTGTTTTAACTCAAAATGTAAAAAAATTCAACTTGAAATAAGTTATAAGATTATATAATCATTTAAAAAAAGAAATAAAGCTTTTGAAGGCATAAGTGACTATAAAAGAAGTTTTCTTCTCAATGAATGGTTTTTGCTTCACGTTTCCCGAGGTAAACATTCAATTATAATCTGTTTTAACCCAAAATGTAAAAAAAATTCAACTTAAAATCAATTATGAGATTATATGATCATTTCAAGGCATAAACAAAGCTTTTGAAGGCATAAGTGACTATAAAAGAAGTTTTCTTCTCAATGAATGGTTTTTGCATCACGTTTCTCGAGGTAAACATTCAATTATAATCTGTTTTAACCCAAAATGTAAAAAAATTCAACTTAAAATAAGTTATAACATTATATAATCATTTAAAAAAAGAAATAAAGCTTTTGAAGGCATAAGTGACTATAAAAGAAGTTTTCTTCTCAATGAATGGTTTTTGCATCACGTTTCTCGAGGTAAACATTCAATTATAATCTGTTTTAACTAAAAATGTAAAAAAATTCAACTTAAAATCAATTATGAGATTATATGATCATTTAAAGGCATAAATAAAGCTTTTGAAGGCATAAGTGACAATAAAAGAAGCTTTCTTCTCATTGAATGCTTTTTCCTTCACGTTTCCCAAGGTAAACATTCAATTGTAATCTGTTTTACCCCAAAATGTAAAAAAATTCAACTTAAACTAAGTTATAAGATTATATAATCATTTAAAGGGAGAAATAAAGCTTTTGAAGGCATAAGTGACTATAAAAGAAGTTTTCTTCTCAATGAATGCTTTTTCCTTCATGTTTCCCAAGGTAAACATTCAATTATAATCTGTTTTAACCCAAAATGTAAAAAAATTCAACTTAAAATAAGTTATAAGATTATATAATCATTTAAAGGGAGAAATAAAGCTTTTGAAGGCATAAGTGACTATAAAAGAAGTTTTCTTCTCAATGAATGGTTTTTGCATCACGTTTCTCGAGGTAAACATTCAATTATAATCTGTTTTAACCCAAAATGTAAAAAAATTCAACTTAAAATAAGTTATAAGATTATATAATCATTTAAAAAAAGAAATAAAGCTTTTGAAGGCATAAGTGACTATAAAAGAAGTTTTCTTCTCAATGAATGCTTTTTCCTTCACGTTTCTCGAGGTAAACATTCAATTATAATCTGTTTTAACCCAAAATGTAAAAAAATTCAACTTAAAATAAGTTATAAGATTATATAATCATTTAAAGGGAGAAATAAAGCATTTGAAGGCATAAGTGACTATAAAAGAACTTTTCTTCTCAATGAATGGTTTTTGCATCACGTTTCTCGAGGTAAACATTCAATTATAATCTGTTTTAACTAAAAATGTAAAAAAATTCAACTTAAAATCAATTATGAGATTATATGATCATTTAAAGGCATAAATAAAGCTTTTGAAGGCATAAGTGACAATAAAAGAAGTTTTCTTCTCAATGAATGCTTCTTCCTTCACGTTTCCCAAGGTAAACATTCAATTATAATCTGTTTTAACCCAAAATGTAAAAAAATTCAACTTAAAATAAGTTATAAGATTATATAATCATTTAAAGGGAGAAATAAAGCTTTTGAAGGCATAAGTGACTATAAAAGAAGTTTTCTTCTCAATGAATGGTTTTTGCATCACGTTTCTCGAGGTAAACATTCAATTATAATCTGTTTTAACCCAAAATGTAAAAAAATTCAACTTAAAATAAGTTATAAGATTATATAATCATTTAAGAAAAGAAATAAAGCTTTTGAAGGCATAAGTGACTATAAAACAAGTTTTCTTCTCAATGAATGCTTTTTCCTTCACGTTTCTCGAGGTAAACATTCAATTATAATCTGTTTTAACCCAAAATGTAAAAAAAATCAACTTAAAATAAGTTATAAGATTATATAATCATTTAAAGGGAGAAATAAAGCTTTTGAAGGCATAAGTGACTATAAAAGAAGTTTTCTTCTCAATGAATGGTTTTTGCTTCACGTTTCCCGAGGTAAACATTCAATTATAATCTGTTTTAACCCAAAATGTAAAAAAAATTCAACTTAAAATCAATTATGAGATTATATGATCATTTCAAGGCATAAATAAAGCTTTTGAAGGCATAAGTGACTATAAAAGAAGTTTTCTTCTCAATGAATGGTTTTTGCATCACGTTTCTCGAGGTAAACATTCAATTATAATCTGTTTTAACTCAAAATGTAAAAAAATTCAACTTGAAATAAGTTATAAGATTATATAATCATTTAACAAAAGAAATAAAGCTTTTGAAGGCATAAGTGACTATAAAAGAAGTTTTCTTCTCAATGAATGGTTTTTGCATCACGTTTCTCGAGGTAAACATTCAATTATAATCTGTTTTAACTAAAAATGTAAAAAATATCAACTTAAAATCAATTATGAGATTATATGATCATTTAAAGGCATAAATAAAGCTTTTGAAGGCATAAGTGACTATAAAAGAAGTTTTCTTCTCAATGAATGGTTTTTACATCACGTTTCTCGAGGTAAACATTCAATTATAATCTGTTTTAACTCAAAATGTAAAAAAATTCAACTTGAAATAAGTTATAAGATTATATAATCATTTAAAAAAAGAAATAAAGCTTTTGAAGGCATAAGTGACTATAAAAGAAGTTTTCTTCTCAATGAATGGTTTTTGCTTCACGTTTCCCGAGGTAAACATTCAATTATAATCTGTTTTAACCCAAAATGTAAAAAAAATTCAACTTAAAATCAATTATGAGATTATATGATCATTTCAAGGCATAAACAAAGCTTTTGAAGGCATAAGTGACTATAAAAGAAGTTTTCTTCTCAATGAATGGTTTTTGCATCACGTTTCTCGAGGTAAACATTCAATTATAATCTGTTTTAACCCAAAATGTAAAAAAATTCAACTTAAAATAAGTTATAACATTATATAATCATTTAAAAAAAGAAATAAAGCTTTTGAAGGCATAAGTGACTATAAAAGAAGTTTTCTTCTCAATGAATGGTTTTTGCATCACGTTTCTCGAGGTAAACATTCAATTATAATCTGTTTTAACTAAAAATGTAAAAAAATTCAACTTAAAATCAATTATGAGATTATATGATCATTTAAAGGCATAAATAAAGCTTTTGAAGGCATAAGTGACAATAAAAGAAGCTTTCTTCTCATTGAATGCTTTTTCCTTCACGTTTCCCAAGGTAAACATTCAATTGTAATCTGTTTTACCCCAAAATGTAAAAAAATTCAACTTAAACTAAGTTATAAGATTATATAATCATTTAAAGGGAGAAATAAAGCTTTTGAAGGCATAAGTGACTATAAAAGAAGTTTTCTTCTCAATGAATGCTTTTTCCTTCATGTTTCCCAAGGTAAACATTCAATTATAATCTGTTTTAACCCAAAATGTAAAAAAATTCAACTTAAAATAAGTTATAAGATTATATAATCATTTAAAGGGAGAAATAAAGCTTTTGAAGGCATAAGTGACTATAAAAGAAGTTTTCTTCTCAATGAATGGTTTTTGCATCACGTTTCTCGAGGTAAACATTCAATTATAATCTGTTTTAACCCAAAATGTAAAAAAATTCAACTTAAAATAAGTTATAAGATTATATAATCATTTAAAAAAAGAAATAAAGCTTTTGAAGGCATAAGTGACTATAAAAGAAGTTTTCTTCTCAATGAATGCTTTTTCCTTCACGTTTCTCGAGGTAAACATTCAATTATAATCTGTTTTAACCCAAAATGTAAAAAAATTCAACTTAAAATAAGTTATAAGATTATATAATCATTTAAAGGGAGAAATAAAGCATTTGAAGGCATAAGTGACTATAAAAGAACTTTTCTTCTCAATGAATGGTTTTTGCATCACGTTTCTCGAGGTAAACATTCAATTATAATCTGTTTTAACTAAAAATGTAAAAAAATTCAACTTAAAATCAATTATGAGATTATATGATCATTTAAAGGCATAAATAAAGCTTTTGAAGGCATAAGTGACAATAAAAGAAGTTTTCTTCTCAATGAATGCTTCTTCCTTCACGTTTCCCAAGGTAAACATTCAATTATAATCTGTTTTAACCCAAAATGTAAAAAAATTCAACTTAAAATAAGTTATAAGATTATATAATCATTTAAAGGGAGAAATAAAGCTTTTGAAGGCATAAGTGACTATAAAAGAAGTTTTCTTCTCAATGAATGGTTTTTGCATCACGTTTCTCGAGGTAAACATTCAATTATAATCTGTTTTAACCCAAAATGTAAAAAAATTCAACTTAAAATAAGTTATAAGATTATATAATCATTTAAGAAAAGAAATAAAGCTTTTGAAGGCATAAGTGACTATAAAACAAGTTTTCTTCTCAATGAATGCTTTTTCCTTCACGTTTCTCGAGGTAAACATTCAATTATAATCTGTTTTAACCCAAAATGTAAAAAAAATCAACTTAAAATAAGTTATAAGATTATATAATCATTTAAAGGGAGAAATAAAGCTTTTGAAGGCATAAGTGACTATAAAAGAAGTTTTCTTCTCAATGAATGGTTTTTGCTTCACGTTTCCCGAGGTAAACATTCAATTATAATCTGTTTTAACCCAAAATGTAAAAAAAATTCAACTTAAAATCAATTATGAGATTATATGATCATTTCAAGGCATAAATAAAGCTTTTGAAGGCATAAGTGACTATAAAAGAAGTTTTCTTCTCAATGAATGGTTTTTGCATCACGTTTCTCGAGGTAAACATTCAATTATAATCTGTTTTAACTCAAAATGTAAAAAAATTCAACTTGAAATAAGTTATAAGATTATATAATCATTTAACAAAAGAAATAAAGCTTTTGAAGGCATAAGTGACTATAAAAGAAGTTTTCTTCTCAATGAATGCTTTTTGCTTCACGTTTCCCGAGGTAAACATTCAATTATAATCTGTTTTAACCCAAAATGTAAAACAAATTCAACTTAAAATCAATTATGAGATTATATGATCATTTCAAGGCATAAACAAAGCTTTTGAAGGCATAAGTGACTATAAAAGAAGTTTTCTTCTCAATGAATGGTTTTTGCATCACGTTTCTCGAGGTAAACATTCAATTATAATCTGTTTTAACCCAAAATGTAAAAAAATTCAACTTAAAATAAGTTATAAGATTATATAATCATTTAAAAAAAGAAATAAAGCTTTTGAAGGCATAAGTGACTATAAAAGAAGTTTTCTTCTCAATGAATGGTTTTTGCATCACGTTTCTCGAGGTAAACATTCAATTATAATCTGTTTTAACTAAAAATGTAAAAAAATTCAACTTAAAATCAATTATGAGATTATATGATCATTTAAAGGCATAAATAAAGCTTTTGAAGGCATAAGTGACTATAAAAGAAGTTTTCTTCTCAATGAATGGTTTTTACATCACGTTTCTCGAGGTAAACATTCAATTATAATCTGTTTTAACTCAAAATGTAAAAAAATTCAACTTGAAATAAGTTATAAGATTATATAATCATTTAAAAAAAGAAATAAAGCTTTTGAAGGCATAAGTGACTATAAAAGAAGTTTTCTTCTCAATGAATGGTTTTTGCTTCACGTTTCTCGAGGTAAACATTCAATTATAATCTGTTTTAACCCAAAATGTAAAAAAAATTCAACTTAAAATCAATTATGAGATTATATGATCATTTCAAGGCATAAACAAAGCTTTTGAAGGCATAAGTGACTATAAAAGAAGTTTTCTTCTCAATGAATGGTTTTTGCATCACGTTTCTCGAGGTAAACATTCAATTATAATCTGTTTTAACCCAAAATGTAAAAAAATTCAACTTAAAATAAGTTATAACATTATATAATCATTTAAAAAAAAAAAATAAAGCTTTTGAAGGCATAAGTGACTATAAAAGAAGTTTTCTTCTCAATGAATGGTTTTTGCATCACGTTTCTCGAGGTAAACATTCAATTATAATCTGTTTTAACTAAAAATGTAAAAAAATTCAACTTAAAATCAATTATGAGATTATATGATCATTTAAAGGCATAAATAAAGCTTTTGAAGGCATAAGTGACTATAAAAGAAGTTTTCTTCTCAATGAATGGTTTTTACATCACGTTTCTCGAGGTAAACATTCAATTATAATCTGTTTTAACTCAAAATGTAAAAAAAATCAACTTGAAATAAGTTATAAGATTATATAATCATTTAAAAAAAGAAATAAAGCTTTTGAAGGCATAAGTGACTATAAAAGAAGTTTTCTTCTCAATGAATGGTTTTTGCTTCACGTTTCTCGAGGTAAACATTCAATTATAATCTGTTTTAACCCAAAATGTAAAAAAAATTCAACTTAAAATCAATTATGAGATTATATGATCATTTCAAGGCATAAACAAAGCTTTTGAAGGCATAAGTGACTATAAAAGAAGTTTTCTTCTCAATGAATGGTTTTTGCATCACGTTTCTCGAGGTAAACATTCAATTATAATCTGTTTTAACCCAAAATGTAAAAAAATTCAACTTAAAATAAGTTATAACATTATATAATCATTTAAAAAAAGAAATAAAGCTTTTGAAGGCATAAGTGACTATAAAAGAAGTTTTCTTCTCAATGAATGGTTTTTGCATCACGTTTCTCGAGGTAAACATTCAATTATAATCTGTTTTAACTAAAAATGTAAAAAAATTCAACTTAAAATCAATTATGAGATTATATGATCATTTAAAGGCATAAATAAAGCTTTTGAAGGCATAAGTGACAATAAAAGAAGCTTTCTTCTCATTGAATGCTTTTTCCTTCACGTTTCCCAAGGTAAACATTCAATTGTAATCTGTTTTACCCCAAAATGTAAAAAAATTCAACTTAAACTAAGTTATAAGATTATATAATCATTTAAAAAAAGAAATAAAGCTTTTGAAGGCATAAGTGACTATAAAAGAAGTTTTCTTCTCAATGAATGCTTTTTCCTTCATGTTTCCCAAGGTAAACATTCAATTATAATCTGTTTTAACCCAAAATGTAAAAAAATTCAACTTAAAATAAGTTATAAGATTATATAATCATTTAAAGGGAGAAATAAAGCTTTTGAAGGCATAAGTGACTATAAAAGAAGTTTTCTTCTCAATGAATGGTTTTTGCATCACGTTTCTCGAGGTAAACATTCAATTATAATCTGTTTTAACCCAAAATGTAAAAAAATTCAACTTAAAATAAGTTATAAGATTATATAATCATTTAAAAAAAGAAATAAAGCTTTTGAAGGCGTAAGTGACTATAAAAGAAGTTTTCTTCTCAATGAATGCTTTTTCCTTCACGTTTCTCGAGGTAAACATTCAATTATAATCTGTTTTAACCCAAAATGTAAAACAATTCAACTTAAAATAAGTTATAAGATTATATAATCATTTAAAGGGAGAAATAAAGCATTTGAAGGCATAAGTGACTATAAAAGAACTTTTCTTCTCAATGAATGGTTTTTGCATCACGTTTCCCGAGGTAAACATTCAATTATAATCTGTTTTAACTAAAAATGTAAAAAAATTCAACTTAAAATCAATTATGAGATTATATGATCATTTAAAGGCATAAATAAAGCTTTTGAAGGCATAAGTGACAATAAAAGAAGTTTTCTTCTCAATGAATGCTTCTTCCTTCACGTTTCCCAAGGTAAACATTCAATTATAATCTGTTTTAACCCAAAATGTAAAAAAATTCAACTTAAAATAAGTTATAAGATTATATAATCATTTAAAGGGAGAAATAAAGCTTTTGAAGGCATAAGTGACTATAAAAGAAGTTTTCTTCTCAATGAATGGTTTTTGCATCACGTTTCTCGAGGTAAACATTCAATTATAATCTGTTTTAACCCAAAATGTAAAAAAATTCAACTTAAAATAAGTTATAAGATTATATAATCATTTAAGAAAAGAAATAAAGCTTTTGAAGGCATAAGTGACTATAAAACAAGTTTTCTTCTCAATGAATGCTTTTTCCTTCACGTTTCTCGAGGTAAACATTCAATTATAATCTGTTTTAACCCAAAATGTAAAAAAAATCAACTTAAAATAAGTTATAAGATTATATAATCATTTAAAGGGAGAAATAAAGCTTTTGAAGGCATAAGTGACTATAAAAGAAGTTTTCTTCTCAATGAATGGTTTTTGCTTCACGTTTCCCGAGGTAAACATTCAATTATAATCTGTTTTAACCCAAAATGTAAAAAAAATTCAACTTAAAATCAATTATGAGATTATATGATCATTTCAAGGCATAAATAAAGCTTTTGAAGGCATAAGTGACTATAAAAGAAGTTTTCTTCTCAATGAATGGTTTTTGCATCACGTTTCTCGAGGTAAACATTCAATTATAATCTGTTTTAACTCAAAATGTAAAAAAATTCAACTTGAAATAAGTTATAAGATTATATAATCATTTAACAAAAGAAATAAAGCTTTTGAAGGCATAAGTGACTATAAAAGAAGTTTTCTTCTCAATGAATGCTTTTTGCTTCACGTTTCCCGAGGTAAACATTCAATTATAATCTGTTTTAACCCAAAATGTAAAACAAATTCAACTTAAAATCAATTATGAGATTATATGATCATTTCAAGGCATAAACAAAGCTTTTGAAGGCATAAGTGACTATAAAAGAAGTTTTCTTCTCAATGAATGGTTTTTGCATCACGTTTCTCGAGGTAAACATTCAATTATAATCTGTTTTAACCCAAAATGTAAAAAAATTCAACTTAAAATAAGTTATAAGATTATATAATCATTTAAAAAAAGAAATAAAGCTTTTGAAGGCATAAGTGACTATAAAAGAAGTTTTCTTCTCAATGAATGGTTTTTGCATCACGTTTCTCGAGGTAAACATTCAATTATAATCTGTTTTAACTAAAAATGTAAAAAAATTCAACTTAAAATCAATTATGAGATTATATGATCATTTAAAGGCATAAATAAAGCTTTTGAAGGCATAAGTGACTATAAAAGAAGTTTTCTTCTCAATGAATGGTTTTTGCATCACGTTTCTCGAGGTAAACATTCAATTATAATCTTTTTTAACCCAAAATGTAAAAAAATTCAACTTAAAATAAGTTATAAGATTATATAATCATTTAAAGGGAGAAATAAAGCTTTTGAAGGCATAAGTGACTATAAAAGAAGTTTTCTTCTCAATGAATGGTTTTTGCATCACGTTTCTCGAGGTAAACATTCAATTATAATCTGTTTTAACCCAAAATGTAAAAAAATTCAACTTAAAATAAGTTATAAGATTATATAATCATTTAAGAAAAGAAATAAAGCTTTTGAAGGCATAAGTGACTATAAAACAAGTTTTCTTCTCAATGAATGCTTTTTCCTTCACGTTTCTCGAGGTAAACATTCAATTATAATCTGTTTTAACCCAAAATGTAAAAAAAATCAACTTAAAATAAGTTATAAGATTATATAATCATTTAAAGGGAGAAATAAAGCTTTTGAAGGCATAAGTGACTATAAAAGAAGTTTTCTTCTCAATGAATGGTTTTTGCTTCACGTTTCCCGAGGTAAACATTCAATTATAATCTGTTTTAACCCAAAATGTAAAAAAAATTCAACTTAAAATCAATTATGAGATTATATGATCATTTCAAGGCATAAATAAAGCTTTTGAAGGCATAAGTGACTATAAAAGAAGTTTTCTTCTCAATGAATGGTTTTTGCATCACGTTTCTCGAGGTAAACATTCAATTATAATCTGTTTTAACTCAAAATGTAAAAAAATTCAACTTGAAATAAGTTATAAGATTATATAATCATTTAACAAAAGAAATAAAGCTTTTGAAGGCATAAGTGACTATAAAAGAAGTTTTCTTCTCAATGAATGCTTTTTGCTTCACGTTTCTCGAGGTAAACATTCAATTATAATCTGTTTTAACCCAAAATGTAAAACAAATTCAACTTAAAATCAATTATGAGATTATATGATCATTTCAAGGCATAAACAAAGCTTTTGAAGGCATAAGTGACTATAAAAGAAGTTTTCTTCTCAATGAATGGTTTTTGCATCACGTTTCTCGAGGTAAACATTCAATTATAATCTGTTTTAACCCAAAATGTAAAAAAATTCAACTTAAAATAAGTTATAAGATTATATAATCATTTAAAAAAAGAAATAAAGCTTTTGAAGGCATAAGTGACTATAAAAGAAGTTTTCTTCTCAATGAATGGTTTTTGCATCACGTTTCTCGAGGTAAACATTCAATTATAATCTGTTTTAACTAAAAATGTAAAAAAATTCAACTTAAAATCAATTATGAGATTATATGATCATTTAAAGGCATAAATAAAGCTTTTGAAGGCATAAGTGACTATAAAAGAAGTTTTCTTCTCAATGAATGGTTTTTGCATCACGTTTCTCGAGGTAAACATTCAATTATAATCTGTTTTAACTAAAAATGTAAAAAAATTCAACTTAAAATCAATTATGAGATTATATGATCATTTAAAGGCATAAATAAAGCTTTTGAAGGCATAAGTGACTATAAAAGAACTTTTCTTCTCAATGAATGGTTTTTGCATCACGTTTCCCGAGGTAAACATTCAATTATAATCTGTTTTAACTAAAAATGTAAAAAAATTCAACTTAAAATCAATTATGAGATTATATGATCATTTAAAGGCATAAATAAAGCTTTTGAAGGCATAAGTGACAATAAAAGAAGGTTTCTTCTCAATGAATGCTTCTTCCTTCACGTTTCCCAAGGTAAACATTCAATTATAATCTGTTTTAACCCAAAATGTAAAAAAATTCAACTTAAAATAAGTTATAAGATTATATAATCATTTAAAGGGAGAAATAAAGCTTTTGAAGGCATAAGTGACTATAAAAGAAGTTTTCTTCTCAATGAATGGTTTTTGCATCACGTTTCTCAAGGTAAACATTCAATTATAATCTAATTTAACCCAAAATGTAAAAAAATTCAACTTAAAATAAGTTATAAGATTATATAATCATTTAAGAAAAGAAATAAAGCTTTTGAAGGCATAAGTGACTATAAAACAAGTTTTCTTCTCAATGAATGCTTTTTCCTTCACGTTTCTCGAGGTAAACATTCAATTATAATCTGTTTTAACCCAAAATGTAAAAAAAATCAACTTAAAATAAGTTATAAGATTATATAATCATTTAAAGGGAGAAATAAAGCTTTTGAAGGCATAAGTGACTATAAAAGAAGTTTTCTTCTCAATGAATGGTTTTTGCTTCACGTTTCCCGAGGTAAACATTCAATTATAATCTGTTTTAACCCAAAATGTAAAAAAAATTCAACTTAAAATCAATTATGAGATTATATGATCATTTCAAGGCATAAATAAAGCTTTTGAAGGCATAAGTGACTATAAAAGAAGTTTTCTTCTCAATGAATGGTTTTTGCATCACGTTTCTCGAGGTAAACATTCAATTATAATCTGTTTTAACTCAAAATGTAAAAAAATTCAACTTGAAATAAGTTATAAGATTATATAATCATTTAACAAAAGAAATAAAGCTTTTGAAGGCATAAGTGACTATAAAAGAAGTTTTCTTCTCAATGAATGCTTTTTGCTTCACGTTTCCCGAGGTAAACATTCAATTATAATCTGTTTTAACCCAAAATGTAAAACAAATTCAACTTAAAATCAATTATGAGATTATATGATCATTTCAAGGCATAAACAAAGCTTTTGAAGGCATAAGTGACTATAAAAGAAGTTTTCTTCTCAATGAATGGTTTTTGCATCACGTTTCTCGAGGTAAACATTCAATTATAATCTGTTTTAACCCAAAATGTAAAAAAATTCAACTTAAAATAAGTTATAAGATTATATAATCATTTAAAAAAAGAAATAAAGCTTTTGAAGGCATAAGTGACTATAAAAGAAGTTTTCTTCTCAATGAATGGTTTTTGCATCACGTTTCTCGAGGTAAACATTCAATTATAATCTGTTTTAACTAAAAATGTAAAAAAATTCAACTTAAAATCAATTATGAGATTATATGATCATTTAAAGGCATAAATAAAGCTTTTGAAGGCATAAGTGACTATAAAAGAAGTTTTCTTCTCAATGAATGGTTTTTACATCACGTTTCTCGAGGTAAACATTCAATTATAATCTGTTTTAACTCAAAATGTAAAAAAATTCAACTTGAAATAAGTTATAAGATTATATAATCATTTAAAAAAAGAAATAAAGCTTTTGAAGGCATAAGTGACTATAAAAGAAGTTTTCTTCTCAATGAATGGTTTTTGCTTCACGTTTCCCGAGGTAAACATTCAATTATAATCTGTTTTAACCCAAAATGTAAAAAAAATTCAACTTAAAATCAATTATGAGATTATATGATCATTTCAAGGCATAAACAAAGCTTTTGAAGGCATAAGTGACTATAAAAGAAGTTTTCTTCTCAATGAATGGTTTTTGCATCACGTTTCTCGAGGTAAACATTCAATTATAATCTGTTTTAACCCAAAATGTAAAAAAATTCAACTTAAAATAAGTTATAACATTATATAATCATTTAAAAAAAGAAATAAAGCTTTTGAAGGCATAAGTGACTATAAAAGAAGTTTTCTTCTCAATGAATGGTTTTTGCATCACGTTTCTCGAGGTAAACATTCAATTATAATCTGTTTTAACTAAAAATGTAAAACAATTCAACTTAAAATCAATTATGAGATTATATGATCATTTAAAGGCATAAATAAAGCTTTTGAAGGCATAAGTGACAATAAAAGAAGCTTTCTTCTCATTGAATGCTTTTTCCTTCACGTTTCCCAAGGTAAACATTCAATTGTAATCTGTTTTACCCCAAAATGTAAAAAAATTCAACTTAAACTAAGTTATAAGATTATATAATCATTTAAAGGGAGAAATAAAGCTTTTGAAGGCATAAGTGACTATAAAAGAAGTTTTCTTCTCAATGAATGCTTTTTCCTTCATGTTTCCCAAGGTAAACATTCAATTATAATCTGTTTTAACCCAAAATGTAAAAAAATTCAACTTAAAATAAGTTATAAGATTATATAATCATTTAAAGGGAGAAATAAAGCTTTTGAAGGCATAAGTGACTATAAAAGAAGTTTTCTTCTCAATGAATGGTTTTTGCATCACGTTTCTCGAGGTAAACATTCAATTATAATCTGTTTTAACCCAAAATGTAAAAAAATTCAACTTAAAATAAGTTATAAGATTATATAATCATTTAAAAAAAGAAATAAAGCTTTTGAAGGCATAAGTGACTATAAAAGAAGTTTTCTTCTCAATGAATGCTTTTTCCTTCACGTTTCTCGAGGTAAACATTCAATTATAATCTGTTTTAACCCAAAATGTAAAACAATTCAACTTAAAATAAGTTATAAGATTATATAATCATTTAAAGGGAGAAATAAAGCATTTGAAGGCATAAGTGACTATAAAAGAACTTTTCTTCTCAATGAATGGTTTTTGCATCACGTTTCCCGAGGTAAACATTCAATTATAATCTGTTTTAACTAAAAATGTAAAAAAATTCAACTTAAAATCAATTATGAGATTATATGATCATTTAAAGGCATAAATAAAGCTTTTGAAGGCATAAGTGACAATAAAAGAAGTTTTCTTCTCAATGAATGCTTCTTCCTTCACGTTTCCCAAGGTAAACATTCAATTATAATCTGTTTTAACCCAAAATGTAAAAAAATTCAACTTAAAATAAGTTATAAGATTATATAATCATTTAAAGGGAGAAATAAAGCTTTTGAAGGCATAAGTGACTATAAAAGAAGTTTTCTTCTCAATGAATGGTTTTTGCATCACGTTTCTCGAGGTAAACATTCAATTATAATCTGTTTTAACCCAAAATGTAAAAAAATTCAACTTAAAATAAGTTATAAGATTATATAATCATTTAAGAAAAGAAATAAAGCTTTTGAAGGCATAAGTGACTATAAAACAAGTTTTCTTCTTAATGAATGCTTTTTCCTTCACGTTTCTCGAGGTAAACATTCAATTATAATCTGTTTTAACCCAAAATGTAAAAAAAATCAACTTAAAATAAGTTATAAGATTATATAATCATTTAAAGGGAGAAATAAAGCTTTTGAAGGCATAAGTGACTATAAAAGAAGTTTTCTTCTCAATGAATGGTTTTTGCTTCACGTTTCCCGAGGTAAACATTCAATTATAATCTGTTTTAACCCAAAATGTAAAAAAAATTCAACTTAAAATCAATTATGAGATTATATGATCATTTCAAGGCATAAATAAAGCTTTTGAAGGCATAAGTGACTATAAAAGAAGTTTTCTTCTCAATGAATGGTTTTTGCATCACGTTTCTCGAGGTAAACATTCAATTATAATCTGTTTTAACTCAAAATGTAAAAAAATTCAACTTGAAATAAGTTATAAGATTATATAATCATTTAACAAAAGAAATAAAGCTTTTGAAGGCATAAGTGACTATAAAAGAAGTTTTCTTCTCAATGAATGCTTTTTGCTTCACGTTTCCCGAGGTAAACATTCAATTATAATCTGTTTTAACCCAAAATGTAAAACAAATTCAACTTAAAATCAATTATGAGATTATATGATCATTTCAAGGCATAAACAAAGCTTTTGAAGGCATAAGTGACTATAAAAGAAGTTTTCTTCTCAATGAATGGTTTTTGCATCACGTTTCTCGAGGTAAACATTCAATTATAATCTGTTTTAACCCAAAATGTAAAAAAATTCAACTTAAAATAAGTTATAAGATTATATAATCATTTAAAAAAAGAAATAAAGCTTTTGAAGGCATAAGTGACTATAAAAGAAGTTTTCTTCTCAATGAATGGTTTTTGCATCACGTTTCTCGAGGTAAACATTCAATTATAATCTGTTTTAACTAAAAATGTAAAAAAATTCAACTTAAAATCAATTATGAGATTATATGATCATTTAAAGGCATAAATAAAGCTTTTGAAGGCATAAGTGACTATAAAAGAAGTTTTCTTCTCAATGAATGGATTTTACATCACGTTTCTCGAGGTAAACATTCAATTATAATCTGTTTTAACTCAAAATGTAAAAAAATTCAACTTGAAATAAGTTATAAGATTATATAATCATTTAAAAAAAGAAATAAAGCTTTTGAAGGCATAAGTGACTATAAAAGAAGTTTTCTTCTCAATGAATGGTTTTTGCTTCACGTTTCCCGAGGTAAACATTCAATTATAATCTGTTTTAACCCAAAATGTAAAAAAAATTCAACTTAAAATCAATTATGGGATTATATGATCATTTCAAGGCATAAATAAAACTTTTGAAGGCATAAGTGACTATAAAAGAAGTTTTCTTCTCAATGAATGGTTTTTGCATCACGTTTCTCGAGGTAAACATTCAATTATAATCTGTTTTAACCCAAAATGTAAAAAAATTAAACTTAAAATAAGTTATAAGATTATATAATCATTTAAAAAAAGAAATAAAGCTTTTGAAGGCATAAGTGACTATAAAAGAAGTTTTCTTCTCAATGAATGCTTTTTGCTTCACGTTTCCCAAGGTAAACATTCAATTATAATCTGTTTTAACCCAAAATGTAAAAAAAATTCAACTTAAAATCAATTATGAGATTATATGATCATTTCAAGGCATAAACAAAGCTTTTGAAGGCATAAGTGACTATAAAAGAAGTTTTCTTCTCAATGAATGGTTTTTGCATCACGTTTCTCGAGGTAAACATTCAATTATAATCTGTTTTAACCCAAAATGTAAAAAAATTCAACTTGAAATAAGTTATAAGATTATATAATCATTTAAAAAAAGAAATAAAGCTTTTGAAGGCATAAGTGACTATAAAAGAAGTTTTCTTCTCAATGAATGGTTTTTGCTTCACGTTTCCCAAGGTAAACATTCAATTATAATCTGTTTTAACCCAAAATGTAAAAAAAATCAACTTAAAATAAGTTATAAGATTATATAATCATTTAAAGGGAGAAATAAAGCTTTTGAAGGCATAAATGACTATAAAAGAAGTTTTCTTCTCAATGAATGGTTTTTGCTTCACGTTTCCCGAGGTAAACATTCAATTATAATATGTTTTAACCCAAAATGTAAAAAAAATTCAACTTAAAATCAATTATGAGATTATATGATCATTTAAAGGCATAAATAAAGCTTTTGAAGGCATAAGTGACTATAAAAGAAGTTTTCTTCTCAATGAATGGTTTTTGCATCACGTTTCTCGAGGTAAACATTCAATTATAATCTGTTTTAACCCAAAATGTAAAAAAATTCAACTTAAAATAAGTTATAAGATTATATCATCATTTAAAAAAAGAAATAAAGCTTTTGAAGGCATAAGTGACAATAAAAGAAGTTTTCTTCTCAATGAATGCTTTTTCCTTCACGTTTCCCAAGGTAAACATTCAATTATAATCTGTTTTAACCCAAAATGTACAAAAATTCAACTTAAAATAAGTTATAAGATTATATAATCATTTAAAGGGAGAAATAAAGCTTTTGAAGGCATAAGTGACTATAAAAGAAGTTTTCTTCTCAATGAATGGTTTTTGCATCACGTTTCTCGAGGTAAACATTCAATTATAATCTGTTTTAACCCAAAATGTAAAAAAATTCAACTTAAAATAAGTTATAAGATTATATAATCATTTAAGAAAAGAAATAAAGCTTTTGAAGGCATAAGTGACTATAAAACAAGTTTTCTTCTCAATGAATGCTTTTTCCTTCACGTTTCTCGAGGTAAACATTCAATTATAATTTGTTTTAACCCAAAATATAAAAAAAAATCAACTTAAAATAAGTTATAAGATTATATAATCATTTAAAGGGAGAAATAAAGCTTTTGAAGGCATAAGTGACTATAAAAGAAGTTTTCTTCTCAATGAATGGTTTTTGCTTCACGTTTCCCAAGGTAAACATTCAATTATAATCTGTTTTAACCCAAAATGTAAAAAAATTCAACTTAAAATAAGTTATAAGATTATATAATCATTGAAAAAAAGAAATAAAGCTTTTGAAGGCATAAGTGACTATAAAAGAAGTTTTCTTCTCAATGAATGCTTTTTCCTTCACGTTTCTCGAGGTAAACATTCAATTATAATCTGTTTTAACCCAAAATGTAAAAAAATTCAACTTAAAATAAGTTATAAGATTATATAATCATTTAAAGGGAGAAATAAAGCTTTTGAAGGCATAAGTGACTATAAAAGAAGTTTTCTTCTCAATGAATGGTTTTTGCATCACGTTTCCCGAGGAAAACATTAAATTATAATCTGTTTTAACTAAAAATGTAAAAAAATTCAACTTAAAATCAATTATGAGATTATATGATCATTTAAAGGCATAAATAAAGCTTTTGAAGGCATAAGTGACAATAAAAGAAGTTTTCTTCTCAATGAATGCTTTTTCCTTCACGTTTCCCAAGGTAAACATTCAATTATAATCTGTTTTAACCCAAAATGTAAAAAAATTCAACTTAAAATAAGTTATAAGATTATATAATCATTTAAAGGGAGAAATAAAGCTTTTGAAGGCATAAGTGACTATAAAAGAAGTTTTCTTCTCAATGAATGGTTTTTGCATCACGTTTCTCGAGGTAAACATTCAATTATAATCTGTTTTAACCCAAAATGTAAAAAAATTCAACTTAAAATAAGTTATAAGATTATATAATCATTTAAGAAAAGAAATAAAGCTTTTGAAGGCATAAGTGACTATAAAACAAGTTTTCTTCTCAATGAATGCTTTTTCCATCACGTTTCTCGAGGTAAACATTCAATTATAATCTGTTTTAACCCAAAATGTAAAAAAAATCAACTTAAAATAAGTTATAAGATTATATAATCATTTAAAGGGAGAAATAAAGCTTTTGAAGGCATAATGGACTATCAAAGAAGTTTTCTTCTCAATGAATGATTTTTGCTTCACGTTTCCCGAGGTAAACATTCAATTATAATCTGTTTTAACCCAAAATGTAAAAAAATTCAACTTAAAATAAATTATAAGATTATATAATCATTTAAAGGGAGAAATAAAGCTTTTGAAGGCATAAGTGACTATAAAAGAAGTTTTCTTCTCAATGAATGCTTTTTCCTTCACGTTTCTTGAGGTAAACATTCAATTATAATCTGTTTTAACCCAAAATATAAAAAAAATCAACGTAAAATAAGTTATAAGATTATATAATCATTTAAAGGGAGAAATAAAAGCTTGTGAAGGCATAAGTGACTATAAAAGAAGTTTTCTTCTCAATGAATGGTTTTTGCTTCACGTTTCTCGAGGTAAACATTCAATTATAATCTGTTTTAACCCAAAATGTAAAAAAAATTCAACTTAAAATCAATTATGAGATTATATGATCATTTCAAGGCATAAATAAAGCTTTTGAAGGCATAAGTGACTATAAAAGAAGTTTTCTTCTCAATGAATGGTTTTTGCATCACGTTTCTCGAGGTAAACATTCAATTATAATCTGTTTTAACCCAAAATGTAAAAACAATCAACTTAAAATAAGTTATAAGATTATATAATCATTTAAAAAAAGAAATAAAGCTTTTGAAGGCATAAGTGACTATAAAAGAAGTTTTCTTCTCAATGAATGGTTTTTGCTTCACGTTTCCCGAGGTAAACATTCAATTATAATCTATTTTAACACAAAATGTAAAAAAAATTCAACTTAAAATCAATTATGGGATTATATGATCATTTCAAGGCATAAATAAAGCTTTTGAAGGCATAAGTGACTATAAAAGAAGTTTTCTTCTCAATGAATGATTTTTGCATCACGTTTCTCGAGGTACACATTCAATTATAATCTGTTTTAACCCAAAATGTAAAAAAAATCAACTTAAAATAAGTTATAAGATTATATAATCATTTAAAGGGAGAAATAAAGCTTTTGAAGGCATAAGTGACTATAAAAGAAGTTTTCTTCTCAATGAATGGTTTTTGCATCATGTTTCTCGAGGTAAACATTCAATTATAATCTATTTTAACTCAAAATGTAAAAAAATTCAACTTGAAATAAGTTATAAGATTATATAATCATTTAACAAAAGAAATAAAGCTTTTGAAGGCATAAGTGACTATAAAAGAAGTTTTCTTCTCAATGAATGCTTTTTGCTTCACGTTTCCCGAGGTAAACATTCAATTATAATCTGTTTTAACCCAAAATGTAAAACAAATTCAACTTAAAATCAATTATGAGATTATATGATCATTTCAAGGCATAAACAAAGCTTTTGAAGGCATAAGTGACTATAAAAGAAGTTTTCTTCTCAATGAATGGTTTTTGCATCACGTTTCTCGAGGTAAACATTCAATTATAATCTGTTTTAACCCAAAATGTAAAAAAATTCAACTTAAAATAAGTTATAAGATTATATAATCATTTAAAAAAAGAAATAAAGCTTTTGAAGGCATAAGTGACTATAAAAGAAGTTTTCTTCTCAATGAATGGTTTTTGCATCACGTTTCTCGAGGTAAACATTCAATTATAATCTGTTTTAACTAAAAATGTAAAAAAATTCAACTTAAAATCAATTATGAGATTATATGATCATTTAAAGGCATAAATAAAGCTTTTGAAGGCATAAGTGACTATAAAAGAAGTTTTCTTCTCAATGAATGGATTTTACATCACGTTTCTCGAGGTAAACATTCAATTATAATCTGTTTTAACTCAAAATGTAAAAAAATTCAACTTGAAATAAGTTATAAGATTATATAATCATTTAAAAAAAGAAATAAAGCTTTTGAAGGCATAAGTGACTATAAAAGAAGTTTTCTTCTCAATGAATGGTTTTTGCTTCACGTTTCCCGAGGTAAACATTCAATTATAATCTGTTTTAACCCAAAATGTAAAAAAAATTCAACTTAAAATCAATTATGGGATTATATGATCATTTCAAGGCATAAATAAAACTTTTGAAGGCATAAGTGACTATAAAAGAAGTTTTCTTCTCAATGAATGGTTTTTGCATCACGTTTCTCGAGGTAAACATTCAATTATAATCTGTTTTAACCCAAAATGTAAAAAAATTAAACTTAAAATAAGTTATAAGATTATATAATCATTTAAAAAAAGAAATAAAGCTTTTGAAGGCATAAGTGACTATAAAAGAAGTTTTCTTCTCAATGAATGCTTTTTGCTTCACGTTTCCCAAGGTAAACATTCAATTATAATCTGTTTTAACCCAAAATGTAAAAAAAATTCAACTTAAAATCAATTATGAGATTATATGATCATTTCAAGGCATAAACAAAGCTTTTGAAGGCATAAGTGACTATAAAAGAAGTTTTCTTCTCAATGAATGGTTTTTGCATCACGTTTCTCGAGGTAAACATTCAATTATAATCTGTTTTAACCCAAAATGTAAAAAAATTCAACTTGAAATAAGTTATAAGATTATATAATCATTTAAAAAAAGAAATAAAGCTTTTGAAGGCATAAGTGACTATAAAAGAAGTTTTCTTCTCAATGAATGGTTTTTGCTTCACGTTTCCCAAGGTAAACATTCAATTATAATCTGTTTTAACCCAAAATGTAAAAAAAATCAACTTAAAATAAGTTATAAGATTATATAATCATTTAAAGGGAGAAATAAAGCTTTTGAAGGCATAAATGACTATAAAAGAAGTTTTCTTCTCAATGAATGGTTTTTGCTTCACGTTTCCCGAGGTAAACATTCAATTATAATATGTTTTAACCCAAAATGTAAAAAAAATTCAACTTAAAATCAATTATGAGATTATATGATCATTTAAAGGCATAAATAAAGCTTTTGAAGGCATAAGTGACTATAAAAGAAGTTTTCTTCTCAATGAATGGTTTTTGCATCACGTTTCTCGAGGTAAACATTCAATTATAATCTGTTTTAACCCAAAATGTAAAAAAATTCAACTTAAAATAAGTTATAAGATTATATCATCATTTAAAAAAAGAAATAAAGCTTTTGAAGGCATAAGTGACAATAAAAGAAGTTTTCTTCTCAATGAATGCTTTTTCCTTCACGTTTCCCAAGGTAAACATTCAATTATAATCTGTTTTAACCCAAAATGTACAAAAATTCAACTTAAAATAAGTTATAAGATTATATAATCATTTAAAGGGAGAAATAAAGCTTTTGAAGGCATAAGTGACTATAAAAGAAGTTTTCTTCTCAATGAATGGTTTTTGCATCACGTTTCTCGAGGTAAACATTCAATTATAATCTGTTTTAACCCAAAATGTAAAAAAATTCAACTTAAAATAAGTTATAAGATTATATAATCATTTAAGAAAAGAAATAAAGCTTTTGAAGGCATAAGTGACTATAAAACAAGTTTTCTTCTCAATGAATGCTTTTTCCTTCACGTTTCTCGAGGTAAACATTCAATTATAATTTGTTTTAACCCAAAATATAAAAAAAAATCAACTTAAAATAAGTTATAAGATTATATAATCATTTAAAGGGAGAAATAAAGCTTTTGAAGGCATAAGTGACTATAAAAGAAGTTTTCTTCTCAATGAATGGTTTTTGCTTCACGTTTCCCAAGGTAAACATTCAATTATAATCTGTTTTAACCCAAAATGTAAAAAAATTCAACTTAAAATAAGTTATAAGATTATATAATCATTGAAAAAAAGAAATAAAGCTTTTGAAGGCATAAGTGACTATAAAAGAAGTTTTCTTCTCAATGAATGCTTTTTCCTTCACGTTTCTCGAGGTAAACATTCAATTATAATCTGTTTTAACCCAAAATGTAAAAAAATTCAACTTAAAATAAGTTATAAGATTATATAATCATTTAAAGGGAGAAATAAAGCTTTTGAAGGCATAAGTGACTATAAAAGAAGTTTTCTTCTCAATGAATGGTTTTTGCATCACGTTTCCCGAGGAAAACATTAAATTATAATCTGTTTTAACTAAAAATGTAAAAAAATTCAACTTAAAATCAATTATGAGATTATATGATCATTTAAAGGCATAAATAAAGCTTTTGAAGGCATAAGTGACAATAAAAGAAGTTTTCTTCTCAATGAATGCTTTTTCCTTCACGTTTCCCAAGGTAAACATTCAATTATAATCTGTTTTAACCCAAAATGTAAAAAAATTCAACTTAAAATAAGTTATAAGATTATATAATCATTTAAAGGGAGAAATAAAGCTTTTGAAGGCATAAGTGACTATAAAAGAAGTTTTCTTCTCAATGAATGGTTTTTGCATCACGTTTCTCGAGGTAAACATTCAATTATAATCTGTTTTAACCCAAAATGTAAAAAAATTCAACTTAAAATAAGTTATAAGATTATATAATCATTTAAGAAAAGAAATAAAGCTTTTGAAGGCATAAGTGACTATAAAACAAGTTTTCTTCTCAATGAATGCTTTTTCCATCACGTTTCTCGAGGTAAACATTCAATTATAATCTGTTTTAACCCAAAATGTAAAAAAAATCAACTTAAAATAAGTTATAAGATTATATAATCATTTAAAGGGAGAAATAAAGCTTTTGAAGGCATAAGTGACTATCAAAGAAGTTTTCTTCTCAATGAATGATTTTTGCTTCACGTTTCCCGAGGTAAACATTCAATTATAATCTGTTTTAACCCAAAATGTAAAAAAATTCAACTTAAAATAAATTATAAGATTATATAATCATTTAAAGGGAGAAATAAAGCTTTTGAAGGCATAAGTGACTATAAAAGAAGTTTTCTTCTCAATGAATGCTTTTTCCTTCACGTTTCTTGAGGTAAACATTCAATTATAATCTGTTTTAACCCAAAATATAAAAAAAATCAACGTAAAATAAGTTATAAGATTATATAATCATTTAAAGGGAGAAATAAAAGCTTGTGAAGGCATAAGTGACTATAAAAGAAGTTTTCTTCTCAATGAATGGTTTTTGCTTCACGTTTCTCGAGGTAAACATTCAATTATAATCTGTTTTAACCCAAAATGTAAAAAAAATTCAACTTAAAATCAATTATGAGATTATATGATCATTTCAAGGCATAAATAAAGCTTTTGAAGGCATAAGTGACTATAAAAGAAGTTTTCTTCTCAATGAATGGTTTTTGCATCACGTTTCTCGAGGTAAACATTCAATTATAATCTGTTTTAACCCAAAATGTAAAAACAATCAACTTAAAATAAGTTATAAGATTATATAATCATTTAAAAAAAGAAATAAAGCTTTTGAAGGCATAAGTGACTATAAAAGAAGTTTTCTTCTCAATGAATGGTTTTTGCTTCACGTTTCCCGAGGTAAACATTCAATTATAATCTATTTTAACACAAAATGTAAAAAAAATTCAACTTAAAATCAATTATGGGATTATATGATCATTTCAAGGCATAAATAAAGCTTTTGAAGGCATAAGTGACTATAAAAGAAGTTTTCTTCTCAATGAATGATTTTTGCATCACGTTTCTCGAGGTACACATTCAATTATAATCTGTTTTAACCCAAAATGTAAAAAAATTCAACTTAAAATAAGTTATAAGATTATATAATCATTTAAGAAAAGAAATAAAGCTTTTGAAGGCATAAGTGACTATAAAAGAAGTTTTCTTCTCAATGAATGCTTTTTCCTTCACGTTTCTTGAGGTAAACATTCAATTATAATCTGTTTTAACCCAAAATGTAAAAAAAATTCAATTTAAAATCAATTATGGGATTATATGATCATTTCAAGGCATAAATAAAGCTTTTGAAGGCATAAGTGACTATAAAAGAAGTTTTCTTCTCAATGAATGGTTTTTGCATCACGTTTCTCGAGGTAAACATTCAATTATAATCTGTTTTAACCCAAAATGTAAAAAAATTCAACTTAAAATAAGTTATAAGATTATATAATCATTTAAAAAAAGAAATAAAGCTTTTGAAGGCATAAGTGACTATAAAAGAAGTTTTCTTCTCAATGAATGCTTTTTGCTTCACGTTTCCCGAGGTAAACATTCAATTATAATCTGTTTTAACCCAAAATGTAAAAAAAATTCAACTTAAAATCAATTATGAGATTATATGATCATTTCAAGGCATAAACAAAGCTTTTGAAGGCATAAGTGACTATAAAAGAAGTTTTCTTCTCAATGAATGGTTTTTGCATCACGTTTCTCGAGGTAAACATTCAATTATAATCTGTTTTAACCCAAAATGTAAAAAAATTCAACTTGAAATAAGTTATAAGATTATATAATCATTTAAAAAAAGAAATAAAGCTTTTGAAGGCATAAGTGACTATAAAAGAAGTTTTCTTCTCAATGAATGCTTTTTGCTTCACGTTTTCCGAGGTAAACATTCAATTATAATCTGTTTTAACCCAAAATGTAAAAAAAATTCAACTTAAAATCAATTATGAGATTATATGATCATTTCAAGGCATAAACAAAGCTTTTGAAGGCATAAGTGACTATAAAAGAAGTTTTCTTCTCAATGAATGGTTTTTGCTTCACGTTTCTCGAGGTAAACATTCAATTATAATCTGTTTTAACCCAAAATGTAAAAAAAATTCAACTTAAAATCAATTATGAGATTATATGATCATTTCAAGGCATAAATAAAGCTTTTGAAGGCATAAGTGACTATAAAAGAAGTTTTCTTCTCAATGAATGGTTTTTGCTTCACGTTTCCCGAGGTAAACATTCAATTATAATCTGTTTTAACCCAAAATGTAAAAAAAATTCAACTTAAAATCAATTATGAGATTATATGTTCATTTCAAGGCATAAATAAAGCTTTTGAAGGCATAAGTGACTATAAAAGAAGTTTTCTTCTCAATGAATGGTTTTTGCATCACGTTTCTCGAGGTAAACATTCAATTATAATCTGTTTTAACCCAAAATGTAAAAAAATTCAACTTAAAATAAGTTATAAGATTATATAATCATTTAAAAAAAGAAATAAAACTTTTGAAGGCATAAGTGACTATAAAAGAAGTTTTCTTCTCAATGAATGGTTTTTGCATCACGTTTCTCGAGGTAAACATTCAATTATAATCTGTTTTAACTCAAAATGTAAAAAAATTCAACTTGAAATAAGTTATAAGATTCTATAATCATTTAAAAAAAGAAATAAAGCTTTTGAAGGCATAAGTGACTATAAAAGAAGTTTTCTTCTCAATGAATGCTTTTTGCTTCACGTTTCCCGAGGTAAACATTCAATTATAATCTGTTTTAACCCAAAATGTAAAAAAAATTCAACTTAAAATCAATTATGAGATTATATGATCATTTCAAGGCATAAACAAAGCTTTTGAAGGCATAAGTGACTATAAAAGAAGTTTTCTTCTCAATGAATGGTTTTTGCATCACGTTTCTCGAGGTAAACATTCAATTATAATCTGTTTTAACCCAAAATGTAAAAAAATTCAACTTAAAATAAGTTATAAGATTATATAATCATTTAAAAAAAGAAATAAAGCTTTTGAAGGCATAAGTGACTATAAAAGAAGTTTTCTTCTCAATGAATGGTTTTTGCATCACGTTTCTCGAGGTAAACATTCAATTATAATCTGTTTTAACCCAAAATTTAAAAAAATTCAACTTAAAATAAGTTATAACATTATATAATCATTTAAAAAAAGAAATAAAGCTTTTGAAGGCATAAGTGACTATAAAAGAAGTTTTCTTCTCAATGAATGGTTTTTGCATCACGTTTCTCGAGGTAAACATTCAATTATAATCTGTTTTAACTAAAAATGTAAAAAAATTCAACTTAAAATCAATTATGAGATTATATGATCATTTAAAGGCATAAATAAAGCTTTTGAAGGCATAAGTGACTATAAAAGAAGTTTTCTTCTCAATGAATGGTTTTTACATCACGTTTCTCGAGGTAAACATTCAATTATAATCTGTTTTAACTCAAAATGTAAAAAAATTCAACTTGAAATAAGTTATAAGATTATATAATCATTTAAAAAAAGAAATAAAGCTTTTGAAGGCATAAGTGACTATAAAAGAAGTTTTCTTCTCAATGAATGCTTTTTGCTTCACGTTTCCCGAGGTAAACATTCAATTATCATCTGTTTTAACCCAAAATGTAAAACAAATTCAACTTAAAATCAATTATGAGATTATATGATCATTTCAAGGCATAAACAAAGCTTTTGAAGGCATACGTGACTATAAAAGAAGTTTTCTTCTCAATGAATGGTTTTTGCATCACGTTTCTCGAGGTAAACATTCAATTATAATCTGTTTTAACTCAAAATGTAAAAAAATTCAACTTGAAATAAGTTATAAGATTATATAATCATTTAAAAAAAGAAATAAAGCTTTTGAAGGCATAAGTGACTATAAAAGAAGTTTTCTTCCCAATGAATGCTTTTTGCTTCACGTTTCCCGAGGTAAACATTCAATTATCATCTGTTTTAACCCAAAATGTAAAACAAATTCAACTTAAAATCAATTATGAGATTATATGATCATTTCAAGGCATAAACAAAGCTTTTGAAGGCATAAGTGACTATAAAAGAAGTTTTCTTCTCAATGAATGGTTTTTGCATCACGTTTCTCGAGGTAAACATTCAATTATAATCTGTTTTAACCCAAAATGTAAAAAAATTCAACTTAAAATAAGTTATAAGATTATATAATCATTTAAAAAAAGAAATAAAGCTTTTGAAGGCATAAGTGACTATAAAAGAAGTTTTCTTCTCAATGAATGGTTTTTGCATCACGTTTCTCGAGGTAAACATTCAATTATAATCTGTTTTAACTAAAAATGTAAAAAAATTCAACTTAAAATCAATTATGAGATTATATGATCATTTAAAGGCATAAATAAAGCTTTTGAAGGCATAAGTGACTATAAAAGAAGTTTTCTTCTCAATGAATGGTTTTTGCATCACGTTTCTCGAGGTAAACATTCAATTATAATCTTTTTTAACCCAAAATGTAAAAAAATTCAACTTAAAATAAGTTATAAGATTATATAATCATTTAAAGGGAGAAATAAAGCTTTTGAAGGCATAAGTGACTATAAAAGAAGTTTTCTTCTCAATGAATGGTTTTTGCATCACGTTTCTCGAGGTAAACATTCAATTATAATCTGTTTTAACCCAAAATGTAAAAAAATTCAACTTAAAATAAGTTATAAGATTATATAATCATTTAAGAAAAGAAATAAAGCTTTTGAAGGCATAAGTGACTATAAAACAAGTTTTCTTCTCAATGAATGCTTTTTCCTTCACGTTTCTCGAGGTAAACATTCAATTATAATCTGTTTTAACCCAAAATGTAAAAAAAATCAACTTAAAATAAGTTATAAGATTATATAATCATTTAAAGGGAGAAATAAAGCTTTTGAAGGCATAAGTGACTATAAAAGAAGTTTTCTTCTCAATGAATGGTTTTTACATCACGTTTCTCGAGGTAAACATTCAATTATAATCTGTTTTAACTCAAAATGTAAAAAAATTCAACTTGAAATAAGTTATAAGATTATATAATCATTTAAAAAAAGAAATAAAGCTTTTGAAGGCATAAGTGACTATAAAAGAAGTTTTCTTCTCAATGAATGCTTTTTGCTTCACGTTTCCCGAGGTAAACATTCAATTATCATCTGTTTTAACCCAAAATGTAAAACAAATTCAACTTAAAATCAATTATGAGATTATATGATCATTTCAAGGCATAAACAAAGCTTTTGAAGGCATACGTGACTATAAAAGAAGTTTTCTTCTCAATGAATGGTTTTTGCATCACGTTTCTCGAGGTAAACATTCAATTATAATCTGTTTTAACTCAAAATGTAAAAAAATTCAACTTGAAATAAGTTATAAGATTATATAATCATTTAAAAAAAGAAATAAAGCTTTTGAAGGCATAAGTGACTATAAAAGAAGTTTTCTTCCCAATGAATGCTTTTTGCTTCACGTTTCCCGAGGTAAACATTCAATTATCATCTGTTTTAACCCAAAATGTAAAACAAATTCAACTTAAAATCAATTATGAGATTATATGATCATTTCAAGGCATAAACAAAGCTTTTGAAGGCATAAGTGACTATAAAAGAAGTTTTCTTCTCAATGAATGGTTTTTGCATCACGTTTCTCGAGGTAAACATTCAATTATAATCTGTTTTAACCCAAAATGTAAAAAAATTCAACTTAAAATAAGTTATAAGATTATATAATCATTTAAAAAAAGAAATAAAGCTTTTGAAGGCATAAGTGACTATAAAAGAAGTTTTCTTCTCAATGAATGGTTTTTGCATCACGTTTCTCGAGGTAAACATTCAATTATAATCTGTTTTAACTAAAAATGTAAAAAAATTCAACTTAAAATCAATTATGAGATTATATGATCATTTAAAGGCATAAATAAAGCTTTTGAAGGCATAAGTGACTATAAAAGAAGTTTTCTTCTCAATGAATGGTTTTTGCATCACGTTTCTCGAGGTAAACATTCAATTATAATCTTTTTTAACCCAAAATGTAAAAAAATTCAACTTAAAATAAGTTATAAGATTATATAATCATTTAAAGGGAGAAATAAAGCTTTTGAAGGCATAAGTGACTATAAAAGAAGTTTTCTTCTCAATGAATGGTTTTTGCATCACGTTTCTCGAGGTAAACATTCAATTATAATCTGTTTTAACCCAAAATGTAAAAAAATTCAACTTAAAATAAGTTATAAGATTATATAATCATTTAAGAAAAGAAATAAAGCTTTTGAAGGCATAAGTGACTATAAAACAAGTTTTCTTCTCAATGAATGCTTTTTCCTTCACGTTTCTCGAGGTAAACATTCAATTATAATCTGTTTTAACCCAAAATGTAAAAAAAATCAACTTAAAATAAGTTATAAGATTATATAATCATTTAAAGGGAGAAATAAAGCTTTTGAAGGCATAAGTGACTATAAAAGAAGTTTTCTTCTCAATGAATGGTTTTTGCTTCACGTTTCCCGAGGTAAACATTCAATTATAATCTGTTTTAACCCAAAATGTAAAAAAAATTCAACTTAAAATCAATTATGAGATTATATGATCATTTCAAGGCATAAATAAAGCTTTTGAAGGCATAAGTGACTATAAAAGAAGTTTTCTTCTCAATGAATGGTTTTTGCATCACGTTTCTCGAGGTAAACATTCAATTATAATCTGTTTTAACTCAAAATGTAAAAAAATTCAACTTGAAATAAGTTATAAGATTATATAATCATTTAAAAAAAGAAATAAAGCTTTTGAAGGCATAAGTGACTATAAAAGAAGTTTTCTTCTCAATGAATGCTTTTTGCTTCACGTTTCCCGAGGTAAACATTCAATTATCATCTGTTTTAACCCAAAATGTAAAACAAATTCAACTTAAAATCAATTATGAGATTATATGATCATTTCAAGGCATAAACAAAGCTTTTGAAGGCATACGTGACTATAAAAGAAGTTTTCTTCTCAATGAATGGTTTTTGCATCACGTTTCTCGAGGTAAACATTCAATTATAATCTGTTTTAACTCAAAATGTAAAAAAATTCAACTTGAAATAAGTTATAAGATTATATAATCATTTAAAAAAAGAAATAAAGCTTTTGAAGGCATAAGTGACTATAAAAGAAGTTTTCTTCCCAATGAATGCTTTTTGCTTCACGTTTCCCGAGGTAAACATTCAATTATCATCTGTTTTAACCCAAAATGTAAAACAAATTCAACTTAAAATCAATTATGAGATTATATGATCATTTCAAGGCATAAACAAAGCTTTTGAAGGCATAAGTGACTATAAAAGAAGTTTTCTTCTCAATGAATGGTTTTTGCATCACGTTTCTCGAGGTAAACATTCAATTATAATCTGTTTTAACCCAAAATGTAAAAAAATTCAACTTAAAATAAGTTATAAGATTATATAATCATTTAAAAAAAGAAATAAAGCTTTTGAAGGCATAAGTGACTATAAAAGAAGTTTTCTTCTCAATGAATGGTTTTTGCATCACGTTTCTCGAGGTAAACATTCAATTATAATCTGTTTTAACTAAAAATGTAAAAAAATTCAACTTAAAATCAATTATGAGATTATATGATCATTTAAAGGCATAAATAAAGCTTTTGAAGGCATAAGTGACTATAAAAGAAGTTTTCTTCTCAATGAATGGTTTTTGCATCACGTTTCTCGAGGTAAACATTCAATTATAATCTTTTTTAACCCAAAATGTAAAAAAATTCAACTTAAAATAAGTTATAAGATTATATAATCATTTAAAGGGAGAAATAAAGCTTTTGAAGGCATAAGTGACTATAAAAGAAGTTTTCTTCTCAATGAATGGTTTTTGCATCACGTTTCTCGAGGTAAACATTCAATTATAATCTGTTTTAACCCAAAATGTAAAAAAATTCAACTTAAAATAAGTTATAAGATTATATAATCATTTAAGAAAAGAAATAAAGCTTTTGAAGGCATAAGTGACTATAAAACAAGTTTTCTTCTCAATGAATGCTTTTTCCTTCACGTTTCTCGAGGTAAACATTCAATTATAATCTGTTTTAACCCAAAATGTAAAAAAAATCAACTTAAAATAAGTTATAAGATTATATAATCATTTAAAGGGAGAAATAAAGCTTTTGAAGGCATAAGTGACTATAAAAGAAGTTTTCTTCTCAATGAATGGTTTTTGCTTCACGTTTCCCGAGGTAAACATTCAATTATAATCTGTTTTAACCCAAAATGTAAAAAAAATTCAACTTAAAATCAATTATGAGATTATATGATCATTTCAAGGCATAAATAAAGCTTTTGAAGGCATAAGTGACTATAAAAGAAGTTTTCTTCTCAATGAATGGTTTTTGCATCACGTTTCTCGAGGTAAACATTCAATTATAATCTGTTTTAACTCAAAATGTAAAAAAATTCAACTTGAAATAAGTTATAAGATTATATAATCATTTAACAAAAGAAATAAAGCTTTTGAAGGCATAAGTGACTATAAAAGAAGTTTTCTTCTCAATGAATGCTTTTTGCTTCACGTTTCCCGAGGTAAACATTCAATTATAATCTGTTTTAACCCAAAATGTAAAACAAATTCAACTTAAAATCAATTATGAGATTATATGATCATTTCAAGGCATAAACAAAGCTTTTGAAGGCATAAGTGACTATAAAAGAAGTTTTCTTCTCAATGAATGGTTTTTGCATCACGTTTCTCGAGGTAAACATTCAATTATAATCTGTTTTAACCCAAAATGTAAAAAAATTCAACTTAAAATAAGTTATAAGATTATATAATCATTTAAAAAAAGAAATAAAGCTTTTGAAGGCATAAGTGACTATAAAAGAAGTTTTCTTCTTAATGAATGGTTTTTGCATCACGTTTCTCGAGGTAAACATTCAATTATAATCTGTTTTAACCCAAAATGTAAAAAAATTCAACTTAAAATAAGTTATAAGATTATATAATCATTTAAAAAAAGAAATAAAGCTTTTGAAGGCATAAGTGACTATAAAAGAAGTTTTCTTCTCAATGAATGCTTTTTCCTTAACGTTTCTCGAGGTAAACATTCAATTATAATCTGTTTTAACCCAAAATGTAAAAAAATTCAACTTAAAATAAGTTATAAGATTATATAATCATTTAAAGGGAGAAATAAAGCATTTGAAGGCATAAGTGACTATAAAAGAACTTTTCTTCTCAATGAATGGTTTTTGCATCACGTTTCCCGAGGTAAACATTCAATTATAATCTGTTTTAACTAAAAATGTAAAAAAATTCAACTTAAAATCAATTATGAGATTATATGATCATTTAAAGGCATAAATAAAGCTTTTGAAGGCATAAGTGACAATAAAAGAAGTTTTCTTCTCAATGAATGCTTCTTCCTTCACGTTTCCCAAGGTAAACATTCAATTATAATCTGTTTTAACCCAAAATGTAAAAAAATTCAACTTAAAATAAGTTATAAGATTATATAATCATTTAAAGGGAGAAATAAAGCTTTTGAAGGCATAAGTGACTATAAAAGAAGTTTTCTTCTCAATGAATGGTTTTTGCATCACGTTTCTCGAGGTAAACATTCAATTATAATCTGTTTTAACCCAAAATGTAAAAAAATTCAACTTAAAATAAGTTATAAGATTATATAATCATTTAAGAAAAGAAATAAAGCTTTTGAAGGCATAAGTGACTATAAAACAAGTTTTCTTCTCAATGAATGCTTTTTCCTTCACGTTTCTCGAGGTAAACATTCAATTATAATCTGTTTTAACCCAAAATGTAAAAAAAATCAACTTAAAATAAGTTATAAGATTATATAATCATTTAAAGGGAGAAATAAAGCTTTTGAAGGCATAAGTGACTATAAAAGAAGTTTTCTTCTCAATGAATGGTTTTTGCTTCACGTTTCCCGAGGTAAACATTCAATTATAATCTGTTTTAACCCAAAATGTAAAAAAAATTCAACTTAAAATCAATTATGAGATTATATGATCATTTCAAGGCATAAATAAAGCTTTTGAAGGCATAAGTGACTATAAAAGAAGTTTTCTTCTCAATGAATGGTTTTTGCATCACGTTTCTCGAGGTAAACATTCAATTATAATCTGTTTTAACTCAAAATGTAAAAAAATTCAACTTGAAATAAGTTATAAGATTATATAATCATTTAACAAAAGAAATAAAGCTTTTGAAGGCATAAGTGACTATAAAAGAAGTTTTCTTCTCAATGAATGCTTTTTGCTTCACGTTTCCCGAGGTAAACATTCAATTATAATCTGTTTTAACCCAAAATGTAAAACAAATTCAACTTAAAATCAATTATGAGATTATATGATCATTTCAAGGCATAAACAAAGCTTTTGAAGGCATAAGTGACTATAAAAGAAGTTTTCTTCTCAATGAATGGTTTTTGCATCACGTTTCTCGAGGTAAACATTCAATTATAATCTGTTTTAACCCAAAATGTAAAAAAATTCAACTTAAAATAAGTTATAAGATTATATAATCATTTAAAAAAAGAAATAAAGCTTTTGAAGGCATAAGTGACTATAAAAGAAGTTTTCTTCTCAATGAATGGTTTTTGCATCACGTTTCTCGAGGTAAACATTCAATTATAATCTGTTTTAACTAAAAATGTAAAAAAATTCAACTTAAAATCAATTATGAGATTATATGATCATTTAAAGGCATAAATAAAGCTTTTGAAGGCATAAGTGACTATAAAAGAAGTTTTCTTCTCAATGAATGGTTTTTACATCACGTTTCTCGAGGTAAACATTCAATTATAATCTGTTTTAACTCAAAATGTAAAAAAATTCAACTTGAAATAAGTTATAAGATTATATAATCATTTAAAAAAAGAAATAAAGCTTTTGAAGGCATAAGTGACTATAAAAGAAGTTTTCTTCTCAATGAATGGTTTTTGCTTCACGTTTCCCGAGGTAAACATTCAATTATAATCTGTTTTAACCCAAAATGTAAAAAAAATTCAACTTAAAATCAATTATGAGATTATATGATCATTTCAAGGCATAAACAAAGCTTTTGAAGGCATAAGTGACTATAAAAGAAGTTTTCTTCTCAATGAATGGTTTTTGCATCACGTTTCTCGAGGTAAACATTCAATTATAATCTGTTTTAACCCAAAATGTAAAAAAATTCAACTTAAAATAAGTTATAACATTATATAATCATTTAAAAAAAGAAATAAAGCTTTTGAAGGCATAAGTGACTATAAAAGAAGTTTTCTTCTCAATGAATGGTTTTTGCATCACGTTTCTCGAGGTAAACATTCAATTATAATCTGTTTTAACTAAAAATGTAAAAAAATTCAACTTAAAATCAATTATGAGATTATATGATCATTTAAAGGCATAAATAAAGCTTTTGAAGGCATAAGTGACAATAAAAGAAGCTTTCTTCTCATTGAATGCTTTTTCCTTCACGTTTCCCAAGGTAAACATTCAATTGTAATCTGTTTTACCCCAAAATGTAAAAAAATTCAACTTAAAATAAGTTATAAGATTATATAATCATTTAAAGGGAGAAATAAAGCTTTTGAAGGCATAAGTGACTATAAAAGAAGTTTTCTTCTCAATGAATGGTTTTTGCATCACGTTTCTCGAGGTAAACATTCAATTATAATCTGTTTTAACCCAAAATGTAAAAAAATTCAACTTAAAATAAGTTATAACATTATATAATCATTTAAAAAAAGAAATAAAGCTTTTGAAGGCATAAGTGACTATAAAAGAAGTTTTCTTCTCAATGAATAGTTTTTGCATCACGTTTCTCGAGGTAAACATTCAATTATAATCTGTTTTAACTAAAAATGTAAAAAAATTCAACTTAAAATCAATTATGAGATTATATGATCATTTAAAGGCATAAATAAAGCTTTTGAAGGCATAAGTGACAATAAAAGAAGCTTTCTTCTCATTGAATGCTTTTTCCTTCACGTTTCCCAAGGTAAACATTCAATTGTAATCTGTTTTACCCCAAAATGTAAAAAAATTCAACTTAAAATAAGTTATAAGATTATATAATCATTTAAAGGGAGAAATAAAGCTTTTGAAGGCATAAGTGACTATAAAAGAAGTTTTCTTCTCAATGAATGGTTTTTGCAGCACCTTTCTCGAGGTAAACATTCAATTATAATCTGTTTTAACCCAAAATGTAAAAAAATTCAACTTAAAATAAGTTATAAGATTATATAATCATTTAAAAAAAGAAATAAAGCTTTTGAAGGCATAAGTGACTATAAAAGAAGTTTTCTTCTCAATGAATGCTTTTTCCTTCACGTTTCTCGAGGTAAACATTCAATTATAATCTGTTTTAACCCAAAATGTAAAAAAATTCAACTTAAAATAAGTTATAAGATTATATAATCATTTAAAGGGAGAAATAAAGCATTTGAAGGCATAAGTGACTATAAAAGAACTTTTCTTCTCAATGAATGGTTTTTGCATCACGTTTCCCGAGGTAAACATTCAATTATAATCTGTTTTAACTAAAAATATAAAAAAATTCAACTTAAAATCAATTATGAGATTATATGATCATTTAAAGGCATAAATAAAGCTTTTGAAGGCATAAGTGACAATAAAAGAAGTTTTCTTCTCAATGAATGCTTCTTCCTTCACGTTTCCCAAGGTAAACATTCAATTATAATCTGTTTTAACCCAAAATGTAAAAAAATTCAACTTAAAATAAGTTATAAGATTATATAATCATTTAAAGGGAGAAATAAAGCTTTTGAAGGCATAAGTGACTATAAAAGAAGTTTTCTTCTCAATGAATGGTTTTTGCATCACGTTTCTCGAGGTAAACATTCAATTATAATCTGTTTTAACCCAAAATGTAAAAAAATTCAACTTAAAATAAGTTATAAGATTATATAATCATTTAAGAAAAGAAATAAAGCTTTTGAAGGCATAAGTGACTATAAAACAAGTTTTCTTCTCAATGAATGCTTTTTCCTTCACGTTTCTCGAGGTAAACATTCAATTATAATCTGTTTTAACCCAAAATGTAAAAAAAATCAACTTAAAATAAGTTATAAGATTATATAATCATTTAAAGGGAGAAATAAAGCTTTTGAAGGCATAAGTGACTATAAAAGAAGTTTTCTTCTCAATGAATGGTTTTTGCTTCACGTTTCCCGAGGTAAACATTCAATTATAATCTGTTTTAACCCAAAATGTAAAAAAAATTCAACTTAAAATCAATTATGAGATTATATGATCATTTCAAGGCATAAATAAAGCTTTTGAAGGCATAAGTGACTATAAAAGAAGTTTTCTTCTCAATGAATGGTTTTTGCATCACGTTTCTCGAGGTAAACATTCAATTATAATCTGTTTTAACTCAAAATGTAAAAAAATTCAACTTGAAATAAGTTATAAGATTATATAATCATTTAACAAAAGAAATAAAGCTTTTGAAGGCATAAGTGACTATAAAAGAAGTTTTCTTCTCAATGAATGCTTTTTGCTTCACGTTTCCCGAGGTAAACATTCAATTATAATCTGTTTTAACCCAAAATGTAAAACAAATTCAACTTAAAATCAATTATGAGATTATATGATCATTTCAAGGCATAAACAAAGCTTTTGAAGGCATAAGTGACTATAAAAGAAGTTTTCTTCTCAATGAATGGTTTTTGCATCACGTTTCTCGAGGTAAACATTCAATTATAATCTGTTTTAACCCAAAATGTAAAAAAATTCAACTTAAAATAAGTTATAAGATTATATAATCATTTAAAAAAAGAAATAAAGCTTTTGAAGGCATAAGTGACTATAAAAGAAGTTTTCTTCTCAATGAATGGTTTTTGCATCACGTTTCTCGAGGTAAACATTCAATTATAATCTGTTTTAACTAAAAATGTAAAAAAATTCAACTTAAAATCAATTATGAGATTATATGATCATTTAAAGGCATAAATAAAGCTTTTGAAGGCATAAGTGACTATAAAAGAAGTTTTCTTCTCAATGAATGGTTTTTACATCACGTTTCTCGAGGTAAACATTCAATTATAATCTGTTTTAACTCAAAATGTAAAAAAATTCAACTTGAAATAAGTTATAAGATTATATAATCATTTAAAAAAAGAAATAAAGCTTTTGAAGGCATAAGTGACTATAAAAGAAGTTTTCTTCTCAATGAATGGTTTTTGCTTCACGTTTCCCGAGGTAAACATTCAATTATAATCTGTTTTAACCCAAAATGTAAAAAAAATTCAACTTAAAATCAATTATGAGATTATATGATCATTTCAAGGCATAAACAAAGCTTTTGAAGGCATAAGTGACTATAAAAGAAGTTTTCTTCTCAATGAATGGTTTTTGCATCACGTTTCTCGAGGTAAACATTCAATTATAATCTGTTTTAACCCAAAATGTAGAAAAATTCAACTTAAAATAAGTTATAACATTATATAATCATTTAAAAAAAGAAATAAAGCTTTTGAAGGCATAAGTGACTATAAAAGAAGTTTTCTTCTCAATGAATGGTTTTTGCATCACGTTTCTCGAGGTAAACATTCAATTATAATCTGTTTTAACTAAAAATGTAAAAAAATTCAACTTAAAATCAATTATGAGATTATATGATCATTTAAAGGCATAAATAAAGCTTTTGAAGGCATAAGTGACAATAAAAGAAGCTTTCTTCTCATTGAATGCTTTTTCCTTCACGTTTCCCAAGGTAAACATTCAATTGTAATCTGTTTTACCCCAAAATGTAAAAAAATTCAACTTAAAATAAGTTATAAGATTATATAATCATTTAAAGGGAGAAATAAAGCTTTTGAAGGCATAAGTGACTATAAAAGAAGTTTTCTTCTCAATGAATGGTTTTTGCATCACGTTTCTCGAGGTAAACATTCAATTATAATCTGTTTTAACTAAAAATGTAAAAAAATTCAACTTAAAATCAATTATGAGATTATATGATCATTTAAAGGCATAAATAAAGCTTTTGAAGGCATAAGTGACTATAAAAGAAGTTTTCTTCTCAATGAATGGTTTTTACATCACGTTTCTCGAGGTAAACATTCAATTATAATCTGTTTTAACTCAAAATGTAAAAAAATTCAACTTGAAATAAGTTATAAGATTATATAATCATTTAAAAAAAGAAATAAAGCTTTTGAAGGCATAAGTGACTATAAAAGAAGTTTTCTTCTCAATGAATGGTTTTTGCTTCACGTTTCCCGAGGTAAACATTCAATTATAATCTGTTTTAACCCAAAATGTAAAAAAAATTCAACTTAAAATCAATTATGAGATTATATGATCATTTCAAGGCATAAACAAAGCTTTTGAAGGCATAAGTGACTATAAAAGAAGTTTTCTTCTCAATGAATGGTTTTTGCATCACGTTTCTCGAGGTAAACATTCAATTATAATCTGTTTTAACCCAAAATGTAAAAAAATTCAACTTAAAATAAGTTATAACATTATATAATCATTTAAAAAAAGAAATAAAGCTTTTGAAGGCATAAGTGACTATAAAAGAAGTTTTCTTCTCAATGAATGGTTTTTGCATCACGTTTCTCGAGGTAAACATTCAATTATAATCTGTTTTAACTAAAAATGTAAAAAAATTCAACTTAAAATCAATTATGAGATTATATAATCATTTAAAGGCATAAATAAAGCTTTTGAAGGCATAAGTGACAATAAAAGAAGCTTTCTTCTCATTGAATGCTTTTTCCTTCACGTTTCCCAAGGTAAACATTCAATTGTAATCTGTTTTACCCCAAAATGTAAAAAAATTCAACTTAAAATAAGTTATAAGATTATATAATCATTTAAAGGGAGAAATAAAGCTTTTGAAGGCATAAGTGACTATAAAAGAAGTTTTCTTCTCAATGAATGGTTTTTGCATCACGTTTCTCGAGGTAAACATTCAATTATAATCTGTTTTAACCCAAAATGTAAAAAAATTCAACTTAAAATAAGTTATAACATTATATAATCATTTAAAAAAAGAAATAAAGCTTTTGAAGGCATAAGTGACTATAAAAGAAGTTTTCTTCTCAATGAATGGTTTTTGCATCACGTTTCTCGAGGTAAACATTCAATTATAATCTGTTTTAACTAAAAATGTAAAAAAATTCAACTTAAAATCAATTATGAGATTATATGATCATTTAAAGGCATAAATAAAGCTTTTGAAGGCATAAGTGACAATAAAAGAAGCTTTCTTCTCATTGAATGCTTTTTCCGTCACGTTTCCCAAGGTAAACATTCAATTGTAATCTGTTTTACCCCAAAATGTAAAAAAATTCAACTTAAAATAAGTTATAAGATTATATAATCATTTAAAGGGAGAAATAAAGCTTTTGAAGGCATAAGTGACTATAAAAGAAGTTTTCTTCTCAATGAATGGTTTTTGCAGCACCTTTCTCGAGGTAAACATTCAATTATAATCTGTTTTAACCCAAAATGTAAAAAAATTCAACTTAAAATAAGTTATAAGATTATATAATCATTTAAAAAAAGAAATAAAGCTTTTGAAGGCATAAGTGACTATAAAAGAAGTTTTCTTCTCAATGAATCCTTTTTCCTTCACGTTTCTCGAGGTAAACATTCAATTATAATCTGTTTTAACCCAAAATGTAAAAAAATTCAACTTAAAATAAGTTATAAGATTATATAATCATTTAAAGGGAGAAATAAAGCATTTGAAGGCATAAGTGACTATAAAAGAACTTTTCTTCTCAATGAATGGTTTTTGCATCACGTTTCCCGAGGTAAACATTCAATTATAATCTGTTTTAACTAAAAATGTAAAAAAATTCAACTTAAAATCAATTATGAGATTATATGATCATTTAAAGGCATAAATAAAGCTTTTGAAGGCATAAGTGACAATAAAAGAAGTTTTCTTCTCAATGAATGCTTCTTCCTTCACGTTTCCCAAGGTAAACATTCAATTATAATCTGTTTTAACCCAAAATGTAAAAAAATTCAACTTAAAATAAGTTATAAGATTATATAATCATTTAAAGGGAGAAATAAAGCTTTTGAAGGCATAAGTGACTATAAAAGAAGTTTTCTTCTCAATGAATGGTTTTTGCATCACGTTTCTCGAGGTAAACATTCAATTATAATCTGTTTTAACCCAAAATGTAAAAAAATTCAACTTAAAATAAGTTATAAGATTATATAATCATTTAAGAAAAGAAATAAAGCTTTTGAAGGCATAAGTGACTATAAAACAAGTTTTCTTCTCAATGAATGCTTTTTCCTTCACGTTTCTCGAGGTAAACATTCAATTATAATCTGTTTTAACCCAAAATGTAAAAAAATTCAACTTAAAATAAGTTATAAGATTATATAATCATTTAAAGGGAGAAATAAAGCATTTGAAGGCATAAGTGACTATAAAAGAAGTTTTCTTCTCAATGAATGGTTTTTGCATCACGTTTCTCGAGGTAAACATTCAATTATAATCTGTTTTAACCCAAAATGTAAAAAAATTCAACTTAAAATAGGTTATAAGATTATATAATCATTGAAAAAAAGAAATAAAGCTTTTGAAGGCATAAGTGACTATAAAAGAAGTTTTCTTCTCAATGAATGCTTTTTCCTTCACGTTTCTCGAGGTAAACATTCAATTATAATCTGTTTTAACCCAAAATGTAAAAAAAATCAACTTAAAATAAGTTATAAGATTATATAATCATTTAAAGGGAGAAATAAAGCTTTTGAAGGCATAAGTGACTATAAAAGAAGTTTTCTTCTCAATGAATGGTTTTTGCTTCACGTTTCCCGAGGTAAACATTCAATTATAATCTGTTTTAACCCAAAATGTAAAAAAAATTCAACTTAAAATCAATTATGAGATTATATGATCATTTCAAGGCATAAATAAAGCTTTTGAAGGCATAAGTGACTATAAAAGAAGTTTTCTTCTCAATGAATGGTTTTTGCATCACGTTTCTCGAGGTAAACATTCAATTATAATCTGTTTTAACTCAAAATGTAAAAAAATTCAACTTGAAATAAGTTATAAGATTATATAATCATTTAACAAAAGAAATAAAGCTTTTGAAGGCATAAGTGACTATAAAAGAAGTTTTCTTCTCAATGAATGCTTTTTGCTTCACGTTTCCCGAGGTAAACATTCAATTATAATCTGTTTTAACCCAAAATGTAAAACAAATTCAACTTAAAATCAATTATGAGATTATATGATCATTTCAAGGCATAAACAAAGCTTTTGAAGGCATAAGTGACTATAAAAGAAGTTTTCTTCTCAATGAATGGTTTTTGCATCACGTTTCTCGAGGTAAACATTCAATTATAATCTGTTTTAACCCAAAATGTAAAAAAATTCAACTTAAAATAAGTTATAAGATTATATAATCATTTAAAAAAAGAAATAAAGCTTTTGAAGGCATAAGTGACTATAAAAGAAGTTTTCTTCTCAATGAATGGTTTTTGCATCACGTTTCTCGAGGTAAACATTCAATTATAATCTGTTTTAACTAAAAATGTAAAAAAATTCAACTTAAAATCAATTATGAGATTATATGATCATTTAAAGGCATAAATAAAGCTTTTGAAGGCATAAGTGACTATAAAAGAAGTTTTCTTCTCAATGAATGGTTTTTACATCACGTTTCTCGAGGTAAACATTCAATTATAATCTGTTTTAACTCAAAATGTAAAAAAATTCAACTTGAAATAAGTTATAAGATTATATAATCATTTAAAAAAAGAAATAAAGCTTTTGAAGGCATAAGTGACTATAAAAGAAGTTTTCTTCTCAATGAATGGTTTTTGCTTCACGTTTCCCGAGGTAAACATTCAATTATAATCTGTTTTAACCCAAAATGTAAAAAAAATTCAACTTAAAATCAATTATGAGATTATATGATCATTTCAAGGCATAAACAAAGCTTTTGAAGGCATAAGTGACTATAAAAGAAGTTTTCTTCTCAATGAATGGTTTTTGCATCACGTTTCTCGAGGTAAACATTCAATTATAATCTGTTTTAACCCAAAATGTAAAAAAATTCAACTTAAAATAAGTTATAACATTATATAATCATTTAAAAAAAGAAATAAAGCTTTTGAAGGCATAAGTGACTATAAAAGAAGTTTTCTTCTCAATGAATGGTTTTTGCATCACGTTTCTCGAGGTAAACATTCAATTATAATCTGTTTTAACTAAAAATGTAAAAAAATTCAACTTAAAATCAATTATGAGATTATATGATCATTTAAAGGCATAAATAAAGCTTTTGAAGGCATAAGTGACAATAAAAGAAGCTTTCTTCTCATTGAATGCTTTTTCCTTCACGTTTCCCAAGGTAAACATTCAATTGTAATCTGTTTTACCCCAAAATGTAAAAAAATTCAACTTAAAATAAGTTATAAGATTATATAATCATTTAAAGGGAGAAATAAAGCTTTTGAAGGCATAAGTGACTATAAAAGAAGTTTTCTTCTCACTGAATGGTTTTTGCATCACGTTTCTCGAGGTAAACATTCAATTATAATCTGTTTTAACCCAAAATGTAAAAAAATTCAACTTAAAATAAGTTATAACATTATATAATCATTTAAAAAAAGAAATAAAGCTTTTGAAGGCATAAGTGACTATAAAAGAAGTTTTCTTCTCAATGAATGGTTTTTGCATCACGTTTCTCGAGGTAAACATTCAATTATAATCTGTTTTAACTAAAAATGTAAAAAAATTCAACTTAAAATCAATTATGAGATTATATGATCATTTAAAGGCATAAATAAAGCTTTTGAAGGCATAAGTGACAATAAAAGAAGCTTTCTTCTCATTGAATGCTTTTTCCGTCACGTTTCCCAAGGTAAACATTCAATTGTAATCTGTTTTACCCCAAAATGTAAAAAAATTCAACTTAAAATAAGTTATAAGATTATATAATCATTTAAAGGGAGAAATAAAGCTTTTGAAGGCATAAGTGACTATAAAAGAAGTTTTCTTCTCAATGAATGGTTTTTGCAGCACCTTTCTCGAGGTAAACATTCAATTATAATCTGTTTTAACCCAAAATGTAAAAAAATTCAACTTAAAATAAGTTATAAGATTATATAATCATTTAAAAAAAGAAATAAAGCTTTTGAAGGCATAAGTGACTATAAAAGAAGTTTTCTTCTCAATGAATCCTTTTTCCTTCACGTTTCTCGAGGTAAACATTCAATTATAATCTGTTTTAACCCAAAATGTAAAAAAATTCAACTTAAAATAAGTTATAAGATTATATAATCATTTAAAGGGAGAAATAAAGCATTTGAAGGCATAAGTGACTATAAAAGAACTTTTCTTCTCAATGAATGGTTTTTGCATCACGTTTCCCGAGGTAAACATTCAATTATAATCTGTTTTAACTAAAAATGTAAAAAAATTCAACTTAAAATCAATTATGAGATTATATGATCATTTAAAGGCATAAATAAAGCTTTTGAAGGCATAAGTGACAATAAAAGAAGTTTTCTTCTCAATGAATGCTTCTTCCTTCACGTTTCCCAAGGTAAACATTCAATTATAATCTGTTTTAACCCAAAATGTAAAAAAATTCAACTTAAAATAAGTTATAAGATTATATAATCATTTAAAGGGAGAAATAAAGCTTTTGAAGGCATAAGTGACTATAAAAGAAGTTTTCTTCTCAATGAATGGTTTTTGCATCACGTTTCTCGAGGTAAACATTCAATTATAATCTGTTTTAACCCAAAATGTAAAAAAATTCAACTTAAAATAAGTTATAAGATTATATAATCATTTAAGAAAAGAAATAAAGCTTTTGAAGGCATAAGTGACTATAAAACAAGTTTTCTTCTCAATGAATGCTTTTTCCTTCACGTTTCTCGAGGTAAACATTCAATTATAATCTGTTTTAACCCAAAATGTAAAAAAATTCAACTTAAAATAAGTTATAAGATTATATAATCATTTAAAGGGAGAAATAAAGCATTTGAAGGCATAAGTGACTATAAAAGAAGTTTTCTTCTCAATGAATGGTTTTTGCATCACGTTTCTCGAGGTAAACATTCAATTATAATCTGTTTTAACCCAAAATGTAAAAAAATTCAACTTAAAATAGGTTATAAGATTATATAATCATTGAAAAAAAGAAATAAAGCTTTTGAAGGCATAAGTGACTATAAAAGAAGTTTTCTTCTCAATGAATGCTTTTTCCTTCACGTTTCTCGAGGTAAACATTCAATTATAATCTGTTTTAACCCAAAATGTAAAAAAAATCAACTTAAAATAAGTTATAAGATTATATAATCATTTAAAGGGAGAAATAAAGCTTTTGAAGGCATAAGTGACTATAAAAGAAGTTTTCTTCTCAATGAATGGTTTTTGCTTCACGTTTCCCGAGGTAAACATTCAATTATAATCTGTTTTAACCCAAAATGTAAAAAAAATTCAACTTAAAATCAATTATGAGATTATATGATCATTTCAAGGCATAAATAAAGCTTTTGAAGGCATAAGTGACTATAAAAGAAGTTTTCTTCTCAATGAATGGTTTTTGCATCACGTTTCTCGAGGTAAACATTCAATTATAATCTGTTTTAACTCAAAATGTAAAAAAATTCAACTTGAAATAAGTTATAAGATTATATAATCATTTAACAAAAGAAATAAAGCTTTTGAAGGCATAAGTGACTATAAAAGAAGTTTTCTTCTCAATGAATGCTTTTTGCTTCACGTTTCCCGAGGTAAACATTCAATTATAATCTGTTTTAACCCAAAATGTAAAACAAATTCAACTTAAAATCAATTATGAGATTATATGATCATTTCAAGGCATAAACAAAGCTTTTGAAGGCATAAGTGACTATAAAAGAAGTTTTCTTCTCAATGAATGGTTTTTGCATCACGTTTCTCGAGGTAAACATTCAATTATAATCTGTTTTAACCCAAAATGTAAAAAAATTCAACTTAAAATAAGTTATAAGATTATATAATCATTTAAAAAAAGAAATAAAGCTTTTGAAGGCATAAGTGACTATAAAAGAAGTTTTCTTCTCAATGAATGGTTTTTGCATCACGTTTCTCGAGGTAAACATTCAATTATAATCTGTTTTAACTAAAAATGTAAAAAAATTCAACTTAAAATCAATTATGAGATTATATGATCATTTAAAGGCATAAATAAAGCTTTTGAAGGCATAAGTGACTATAAAAGAAGTTTTCTTCTCAATGAATGGTTTTTACATCACGTTTCTCGAGGTAAACATTCAATTATAATCTGTTTTAACTCAAAATGTAAAAAAATTCAACTTGAAATAAGTTATAAGATTATATAATCATTTAAAAAAAGAAATAAAGCTTTTGAAGGCATAAGTGACTATAAAAGAAGTTTTCTTCTCAATGAATGGTTTTTGCTTCACGTTTCCCGAGGTAAACATTCAATTATAATCTGTTTTAACCCAAAATGTAAAAAAAATTCAACTTAAAATCAATTATGAGATTATATGATCATTTCAAGGCATAAACAAAGCTTTTGAAGGCATAAGTGACTATAAAAAAAGTTTTCTTCTCAATGAATGGTTTTTGCATCACGTTTCTCGAGGTAAACATTCAATTATAATCTGTTTTAACCCAAAATGTAAAAAAATTCAACTTAAAATAAGTTATAACATTATATAATCATTTAAAAAAAGAAATAAAGCTTTTGAAGGCATAAGTGACTATAAAAGAAGTTTTCTTCTCAATGAATGGTTTTTGCATCACGTTTCTCGAGGTAAACATTCAATTATAATCTGTTTTAACTAAAAATGTAAAAAAATTCAACTTAAAATCAATTATGAGATTATATAATCATTTAAAGGCATAAATAAAGCTTTTGAAGGCATAAGTGACAATAAAAGAAGCTTTCTTCTCATTGAATGCTTTTTCCTTCACGTTTCCCAAGGTAAACATTCAATTGTAATCTGTTTTACCCCAAAATGTAAAAAAATTCAACTTAAAATAAGTTATAAGATTATATAATCATTTAAAAAAAGAAATAAAGCTTTTGAAGGCATAAGTGACTATAAAAGAAGTTTTCTTCTCAATGAATGCTTTTTCCTTCACGTTTCTCGAGGTAAACATTCAATTATAATCTGTTTTAACCCAAAATGTAAAAAAATTCAACTTAAAATAAGTTATAAGATTATATAATCATTTAAAGGGAGAAATAAAGCATTTGAAGGCATAAGTGACTATAAAAGAACTTTTCTTCTCAATGAATGGTTTTTGCATCACGTTTCCCGAGGTAAACATTCAATTATAATCTGTTTTAACTAAAAATGTAAAAAAATTCAACTTAAAATCAATTATGAGATTATATGATCATTTAAAGGCATAAATAAAGCTTTTGAAGGCATAAGTGACAATAAAAGAAGTTTTCTTCTCAATGAATGCTTCTTCCTTCACGTTTCCCAAGGTAAACATTCAATTATAATCTGTTTTAACCCAAAATGTAAAAAAATTCAACTTAAAACAAGTTATAAGATTATATAATCATTTAAAGGGAGAAATAAAGCTTTTGAAGGCATAAGTGACTATAAAAGAAGTTTTCTTCTCAATGAATGGTTTTTGCAGCACCTTTCTCGAGGTAAACATTCAATTATAATCTGTTTTAACCCAAAATGTAAAAAAATTCAACTTAAAATAAGTTATAAGATTATATAATCATTTAAAAAAAGAAATAAAGCTTTTGAAGGCATAAGTGACTATAAAAGAAGTTTTCTTCTCAATGAATGCTTTTTCCTTCACGTTTCTCGAGGTAAACATTCAATTATAATCTGTTTTAACCCAAAATGTAAAAAAATTCAACTTAAAATAAGTTATAAGATTATATAATCATTTAAAGGGAGAAATAAAGCATTTGAAGGCATAAGTGACTATAAAAGAACTTTTCTTCTCAATGAATGGTTTTTGCATCACGTTTCCCGAGGTAAACATTCAATTATAATCTGTTTTAACTAAAAATGTAAAAAAATTCAACTTAAAATCAATTATGAGATTATATGATCATTTAAAGGCATAAATAAAGCTTTTGAAGGCATAAGTGACAATAAAAGAAGTTTTCTTCTCAATGAATGCTTCTTCCTTCACGTTTCCCAAGGTAAACATTCAATTATAATCTGTTTTAACCCAAAATGTAAAAAAATTCAACTTAAAACAAGTTATAAGATTATATAATCATTTAAAGGGAGAAATAAAGCTTTTGAAGGCATAAGTGACTATAAAAGAAGTTTTCTTCTCAATGAATGGTTTTTGCATCACGTTTCTCGAGGTAAACATTCAATTATAATCTGTTTTAACCCAAAATGTAAAAAAATTCAACTTAAAATAAGTTATAAGATTATATAATCATTTAAGAAAAGAAATAAAGCTTTTGAAGGCATAAGTGACTATAAAACAAGTTTTCTTCTCAATGAATGCTTTTTCCTTCACGTTTCTCGAGGTAAACATTCAATTATAATCTGTTTTAACCCAAAATGTAAAAAAAATCAACTTAAAATAAGTTATAAGATTATATAATCATTTAAAGGGAGAAATAAAGCTTTTGAAGGCATAAGTGACTATAAAAGAAGTTTTCTTCTCAATGAATGGTTTTTGCTTCACGTTTCTCGAGGTAAACATTCAATTATAATCTGTTTTAACCCAAAATGTAAAAAAATTCAACTTAAAATAAGTTATAAGATTATATAATCATTTAAGAAAAGAAATAAAGCTTTTGAAGGCATAAGTGACTATAAAACAAGTTTTCTTCTCAATGAATTCTTTTTCCTTCACGTTTCTCGAGGTAAACATTCAATTATAATCTGTTTTAACCCAAAATGTAAAAAAAATCAACTTAAAATAAGTTATAAGATTATATAATCATTTAAAGGGAGAAATAAAGCTTTTGAAGGCATAAGTGACTATAAAAGAAGTTTTCTTCTCAATGAATGGTTTTTGCATCACGTTTCTCGAGGTAAACATTCAATTATAATCTGTTTTAACCCAAAATGTAAAAAAATTCAACTTAAAATAAGTTATAAGATTATAGAATCATTTAAAAAAAGAAATAAAGCTTTTGAAGGCATAAGTGACAATAAAAGAAGTTTTCTTCTCAATGAATGGTTTTTGCATCACGTTTCTCGAGGTAAACATTCAATTATAATCTGTTTTAACTAAAAATGTAAAAAAATTCAACTTAAAATCAATTATGAGATTATATGATCATTTAAAGGCATAAATAAAGCTTTTGAAGGCATAAGTGACTATAAAAGAAGTTTTCTTCTCAATGAATGGTTTTTACATCACGTTTCTCGAGGTAAACATTCAATTATAATCTGTTTTAACTCAAAATGTAAAAAAATTCAACTTGAAATAAGTTATAAGATTATATAATCATTTAAAAAAAGAAATAAAGCTTTTGAAGGCATAAGTGACTATAAAAGAAGTTTTCTTCTCAATGAATGCTTTTTGCTTCACGTTTCCCGAGGTAAACATTCAATTATCATCTGTTTTAACCCAAAATGTAAAACAAATTCAACTTAAAATCAATTATGAGATTATATGATCATTTTAAGGCATAAACAAAGCTTTTGAAGGCATAAGTGACTATAAAAGAAGTTTTCTTCTCAATGAATGGTTTTTGCATCACGTTTCTCGAGGTAAACATTCAATTATAATCTGTTTTAACTCAAAATGTAAAAAAATTCAACTTGAAATAAGTTATAAGATTATATAATCATTTAAAAAAAGAAATAAAGCTTTTGAAGGCATAAGTGACTATAAAAGAAGTTTTCTTCTCAATGAATGCTTTTTCCTTCACGTTTCTCGAGGTAAACATTCAATTATAATCTGTTTTAACCCAAAATGTAAAAAAATTCAACTTAAAATAAGTTATAAGATTATATAATCATTTAAAGGGAGAAATAAAGCATTTGAAGGCATAAGTGACTATAAAAGAACTTTTCTTCTCAATGAATGGTTTTTGCATCACGTTTCCCGAGGTAAACATTTAATTATAATCTGTTTTAACTAAAAATGTAAAAAAATTCAACTTAAAATCAATTATGAGATTATATGATCATTTAAAGGCATAAATAAAGCTTTTGAAGGCATAAGTGACAATAAAAGAAGTTTTCTTCTCAATGAATGCTTCTTCCTTCACGTTTCCCAAGGTAAACATTCAATTATAATCTGTTTTAACCCAAAATGTAAAAAAATTCAACTTAAAATAAGTTATAAGATTATATAATCATTTAAAGGGAGAAATAAAGCTTTTGAAGGCATAAGTGACTATAAAAGAAGTTTTCTTCTCAATGAATGGTTTTTGCATCACGTTTCCCGAGGTAAACATTCAATTATAATCTGTTTTAACCCAAAATGTAAAAAAATTCAACTTAAAATAAGTTATAAGATTATATAATCATTTAAAAAAAGAAATAAAGCTTTTGAAGGCATAAGTGACTATAAAAGAAGTTTTCTTCTCAATGAATTCTTTTTCCTTCACGTTTCTCGAGGTAAACATTCAATTATAATCTGTTTTAACCCAAAATGTAAAAAAAATCAACTTAAAATAAGTTATAAGATTATATAATCATTTAAAGGGAGAAATAAAGCTTTTAAAGGCATAAGTGACTATAAAAGAAGTTTTCTTCTCAATGAATGGTTTTTGCATCACGTTTCTCGAGGTAAACATTCAATTATAATCTGTTTTAACCCAAAATGTAAAAAAATTCAACTTAAAATAAGTTATAAGATTATATAATCATTTAAAAAAAGAAATAAAGCTTTTGAAGGCATAAGTGACTATAAAAGAAGTTTTCTTCTCAATGAATGCTTTTTCCTTCACGTTTCCCAAGGTAAACATTCAATTAGAATCTGTTTTAACCCAAAATGAAAAAAAATTCAACTTATAATAAGTTATAAGATTATATAATCACTTAACGGGAGAAATAAAGCTTTTGAAGGCATAAGTGACTATAAAAGAAGTTTTCTTCTCAATGAATGGTTTTTGCATCACATTTCTCGAGGTAAACATTCAATTATAATCTGTTTTAACCCAAAATGTAAAAAAATTCAACTTAAAATAAGTTATAAGATTATATAATCATTTAAGAAAAGAAATAAAGCTTTTGAAGGCATAAGTGACTATAAAACAAGTTTTCTTCTCAATGAATTCTTTTTCCTTCACGTTTCTCGAGGTAAACATTCAATTATAATCTGTTTTAACCCAAAATGTAAAAAAAATTCAACTTAAAATAAGTTATAAGATTATATAATCATTTAAAAAAAGAAATAAAGCTTTTGAAGGCATAAGTGACTATAAAAGAAGTTTTCTTCTCAATGAATGGTTTTTGCATCACGTTTCTCGAGGTAAACATTCAATTATAATCTGTTTTAACTAAAAATGTAAAAAAATTCAACTTAAAATCAATTATGAGATTATATGATCATTTAAAGGCATAAATAAAGCTTTTGAAGGCATAAGTGACTATAAAAGAAGTTTTCTTCTCAATGAATGGTTTTTACATCACGTTTCTCGAGGTAAACATTCAATTATAATCTGTTTTAACTCAAAATGTAAAAAAATTCAACTTGAAATAAGTTATAAGATTATATAATCATTTAAAAAAAGAAATAAAGCTTTTGAAGGCATAAGTGACTATAAAAGAAGTTTTCTTCTCAATGAATGGTTTTTGCTTCACGTTTCCCGAGGTAAACATTCAATTATAATCTGTTTTAACCCAAAATGTAAAAAAAATTCAACTTAAAATCAATTATGAGATTATATGATCATTTCAAGGCATAAACAAAGCTTTTGAAGGCATAAGTGACTATAAAAGAAGTTTTCTTCTCAATGAATGGTTTTTGCATCACGTTTCTCGAGGTAAACATTCAATTATAATCTGTTTTAACCCAAAATGTAAAAAAATTCAACTTAAAATAAGTTATAACATTATATAATCATTTAAAAAAAGAAATAAAGCTTTTGAAGGCATAAGTGACTATAAAAGAAGTTTTCTTCTCAATGAATGGTTTTTGCATCACGTTTCTCGAGGTAAACATTCAATTATAATCTGTTTTAACTAAAAATGTAAAAAAATTCAACTTAAAATCAATTATGAGATTATATGATCATTTAAAGGCATAAATAAAGCTTTTGAAGGCATAAGTGACAATAAAAGAAGCTTTCTTCTCATTGAATGCTTTTTCCTTCACGTTTCCCAAGGTAAACATTCAATTGTAATCTGTTTTACCCCAAAATGTAAAAAAATTCAACTTAAAATAAGTTATAAGATTATATAATCATTTAAAGGGAGAAATAAAGCTTTTGAAGGCATAAGTGACTATAAAAGAAGTTTTCTTCTCACTGAATGGTTTTTGCATCACGTTTCTCGAGGTAAACATTCAATTATAATCTGTTTTAACCCAAAATGTAAAAAAATTCAACTTAAAATAAGTTATAACATTATATAATCATTTAAAAAAAGAAATAAAGCTTTTGAAGGCATAAGTGACTATAAAAGAAGTTTTCTTCTCAATGAATGGTTTTTGCATCACGTTTCTCGAGGTAAACATTCAATTATAATCTGTTTTAACTAAAAATGTAAAAAAATTCAACTTAAAATCAATTATGAGATTATATGATCATTTAAAGGCATAAATAAAGCTTTTGAAGGCATAAGTGACAATAAAAGAAGCTTTCTTCTCATTGAATGCTTTTTCCGTCACGTTTCCCAAGGTAAACATTCAATTGTAATCTGTTTTACCCCAAAATGTAAAAAAATTCAACTTAAAATAAGTTATAAGATTATATAATCATTTAAAGGGAGAAATAAAGCTTTTGAAGGCATAAGTGACTATAAAAGAAGTTTTCTTCTCAATGAATGGTTTTTGCAGCACCTTTCTCGAGGTAAACATTCAATTATAATCTGTTTTAACCCAAAATGTAAAAAAATTCAACTTAAAATAAGTTATAAGATTATATAATCATTTAAAAAAAGAAATAAAGCTTTTGAAGGCATAAGTGACTATAAAAGAAGTTTTCTTCTCAATGAATCCTTTTTCCTTCACGTTTCTCGAGGTAAACATTCAATTATAATCTGTTTTAACCCAAAATGTAAAAAAATTCAACTTAAAATAAGTTATAAGATTATATAATCATTTAAAGGGAGAAATAAAGCATTTGAAGGCATAAGTGACTATAAAAGAACTTTTCTTCTCAATGAATGGTTTTTGCATCACGTTTCCCGAGGTAAACATTCAATTATAATCTGTTTTAACTAAAAATGTAAAAAAATTCAACTTAAAATCAATTATGAGATTATATGATCATTTAAAGGCATAAATAAAGCTTTTGAAGGCATAAGTGACAATAAAAGAAGTTTTCTTCTCAATGAATGCTTCTTCCTTCACGTTTCCCAAGGTAAACATTCAATTATAATCTGTTTTAACCCAAAATGTAAAAAAATTCAACTTAAAATAAGTTATAAGATTATATAATCATTTAAAGGGAGAAATAAAGCTTTTGAAGGCATAAGTGACTATAAAAGAAGTTTTCTTCTCAATGAATGGTTTTTGCATCACGTTTCTCGAGGTAAACATTCAATTATAATCTGTTTTAACCCAAAATGTAAAAAAATTCAACTTAAAATAAGTTATAAGATTATATAATCATTTAAGAAAAGAAATAAAGCTTTTGAAGGCATAAGTGACTATAAAACAAGTTTTCTTCTCAATGAATGCTTTTTCCTTCACGTTTCTCGAGGTAAACATTCAATTATAATCTGTTTTAACCCAAAATGTAAAAAAATTCAACTTAAAATAAGTTATAAGATTATATAATCATTTAAAGGGAGAAATAAAGCATTTGAAGGCATAAGTGACTATAAAAGAAGTTTTCTTCTCAATGAATGGTTTTTGCATCACGTTTCTCGAGGTAAACATTCAATTATAATCTGTTTTAACCCAAAATGTAAAAAAATTCAACTTAAAATAGGTTATAAGATTATATAATCATTGAAAAAAAGAAATAAAGCTTTTGAAGGCATAAGTGACTATAAAAGAAGTTTTCTTCTCAATGAATGCTTTTTCCTTCACGTTTCTCGAGGTAAACATTCAATTATAATCTGTTTTAACCCAAAATGTAAAAAAAATCAACTTAAAATAAGTTATAAGATTATATAATCATTTAAAGGGAGAAATAAAGCTTTTGAAGGCATAAGTGACTATAAAAGAAGTTTTCTTCTCAATGAATGGTTTTTGCTTCACGTTTCCCGAGGTAAACATTCAATTATAATCTGTTTTAACCCAAAATGTAAAAAAAATTCAACTTAAAATCAATTATGAGATTATATGATCATTTCAAGGCATAAATAAAGCTTTTGAAGGCATAAGTGACTATAAAAGAAGTTTTCTTCTCAATGAATGGTTTTTGCATCACGTTTCTCGAGGTAAACATTCAATTATAATCTGTTTTAACTCAAAATGTAAAAAAATTCAACTTGAAATAAGTTATAAGATTATATAATCATTTAACAAAAGAAATAAAGCTTTTGAAGGCATAAGTGACTATAAAAGAAGTTTTCTTCTCAATGAATGCTTTTTGCTTCACGTTTCCCGAGGTAAACATTCAATTATAATCTGTTTTAACCCAAAATGTAAAACAAATTCAACTTAAAATCAATTATGAGATTATATGATCATTTCAAGGCATAAACAAAGCTTTTGAAGGCATAAGTGACTATAAAAGAAGTTTTCTTCTCAATGAATGGTTTTTGCATCACGTTTCTCGAGGTAAACATTCAATTATAATCTGTTTTAACCCAAAATGTAAAAAAATTCAACTTAAAATAAGTTATAAGATTATATAATCATTTAAAAAAAGAAATAAAGCTTTTGAAGGCATAAGTGACTATAAAAGAAGTTTTCTTCTCAATGAATGGTTTTTGCATCACGTTTCTCGAGGTAAACATTCAATTATAATCTGTTTTAACTAAAAATGTAAAAAAATTCAACTTAAAATCAATTATGAGATTATATGATCATTTAAAGGCATAAATAAAGCTTTTGAAGGCATAAGTGACTATAAAAGAAGTTTTCTTCTCAATGAATGGTTTTTACATCACGTTTCTCGAGGTAAACATTCAATTATAATCTGTTTTAACTCAAAATGTAAAAAAATTCAACTTGAAATAAGTTATAAGATTATATAATCATTTAAAAAAAGAAATAAAGCTTTTGAAGGCATAAGTGACTATAAAAGAAGTTTTCTTCTCAATGAATGGTTTTTGCTTCACGTTTCCCGAGGTAAACATTCAATTATAATCTGTTTTAACCCAAAATGTAAAAAAAATTCAACTTAAAATCAATTATGAGATTATATGATCATTTCAAGGCATAAACAAAGCTTTTGAAGGCATAAGTGACTATAAAAAAAGTTTTCTTCTCAATGAATGGTTTTTGCATCACGTTTCTCGAGGTAAACATTCAATTATAATCTGTTTTAACCCAAAATGTAAAAAAATTCAACTTAAAATAAGTTATAACATTATATAATCATTTAAAAAAAGAAATAAAGCTTTTGAAGGCATAAGTGACTATAAAAGAAGTTTTCTTCTCAATGAATGGTTTTTGCATCACGTTTCTCGAGGTAAACATTCAATTATAATCTGTTTTAACTAAAAATGTAAAAAAATTCAACTTAAAATCAATTATGAGATTATATAATCATTTAAAGGCATAAATAAAGCTTTTGAAGGCATAAGTGACAATAAAAGAAGCTTTCTTCTCATTGAATGCTTTTTCCTTCACGTTTCCCAAGGTAAACATTCAATTGTAATCTGTTTTACCCCAAAATGTAAAAAAATTCAACTTAAAATAAGTTATAAGATTATATAATCATTTAAAAAAAGAAATAAAGCTTTTGAAGGCATAAGTGACTATAAAAGAAGTTTTCTTCTCAATGAATGCTTTTTCCTTCACGTTTCTCGAGGTAAACATTCAATTATAATCTGTTTTAACCCAAAATGTAAAAAAATTCAACTTAAAATAAGTTATAAGATTATATAATCATTTAAAGGGAGAAATAAAGCATTTGAAGGCATAAGTGACTATAAAAGAACTTTTCTTCTCAATGAATGGTTTTTGCATCACGTTTCCCGAGGTAAACATTCAATTATAATCTGTTTTAACTAAAAATGTAAAAAAATTCAACTTAAAATCAATTATGAGATTATATGATCATTTAAAGGCATAAATAAAGCTTTTGAAGGCATAAGTGACAATAAAAGAAGTTTTCTTCTCAATGAATGCTTCTTCCTTCACGTTTCCCAAGGTAAACATTCAATTATAATCTGTTTTAACCCAAAATGTAAAAAAATTCAACTTAAAACAAGTTATAAGATTATATAATCATTTAAAGGGAGAAATAAAGCTTTTGAAGGCATAAGTGACTATAAAAGAAGTTTTCTTCTCAATGAATGGTTTTTGCAGCACCTTTCTCGAGGTAAACATTCAATTATAATCTGTTTTAACCCAAAATGTAAAAAAATTCAACTTAAAATAAGTTATAAGATTATATAATCATTTAAAAAAAGAAATAAAGCTTTTGAAGGCATAAGTGACTATAAAAGAAGTTTTCTTCTCAATGAATGCTTTTTCCTTCACGTTTCTCGAGGTAAACATTCAATTATAATCTGTTTTAACCCAAAATGTAAAAAAATTCAACTTAAAATAAGTTATAAGATTATATAATCATTTAAAGGGAGAAATAAAGCATTTGAAGGCATAAGTGACTATAAAAGAACTTTTCTTCTCAATGAATGGTTTTTGCATCACGTTTCCCGAGGTAAACATTCAATTATAATCTGTTTTAACTAAAAATGTAAAAAAATTCAACTTAAAATCAATTATGAGATTATATGATCATTTAAAGGCATAAATAAAGCTTTTGAAGGCATAAGTGACAATAAAAGAAGTTTTCTTCTCAATGAATGCTTCTTCCTTCACGTTTCCCAAGGTAAACATTCAATTATAATCTGTTTTAACCCAAAATGTAAAAAAATTCAACTTAAAACAAGTTATAAGATTATATAATCATTTAAAGGGAGAAATAAAGCTTTTGAAGGCATAAGTGACTATAAAAGAAGTTTTCTTCTCAATGAATGGTTTTTGCATCACGTTTCTCGAGGTAAACATTCAATTATAATCTGTTTTAACCCAAAATGTAAAAAAATTCAACTTAAAATAAGTTATAAGATTATATAATCATTTAAGAAAAGAAATAAAGCTTTTGAAGGCATAAGTGACTATAAAACAAGTTTTCTTCTCAATGAATGCTTTTTCCTTCACGTTTCTCGAGGTAAACATTCAATTATAATCTGTTTTAACCCAAAATGTAAAAAAAATCAACTTAAAATAAGTTATAAGATTATATAATCATTTAAAGGGAGAAATAAAGCTTTTGAAGGCATAAGTGACTATAAAAGAAGTTTTCTTCTCAATGAATGGTTTTTGCTTCACGTTTCTCGAGGTAAACATTCAATTATAATCTGTTTTAACCCAAAATGTAAAAAAATTCAACTTAAAATAAGTTATAAGATTATATAATCATTTAAGAAAAGAAATAAAGCTTTTGAAGGCATAAGTGACTATAAAACAAGTTTTCTTCTCAATGAATTCTTTTTCCTTCACGTTTCTCGAGGTAAACATTCAATTATAATCTGTTTTAACCCAAAATGTAAAAAAAATCAACTTAAAATAAGTTATAAGATTATATAATCATTTAAAGGGAGAAATAAAGCTTTTGAAGGCATAAGTGACTATAAAAGAAGTTTTCTTCTCAATGAATGGTTTTTGCATCACGTTTCTCGAGGTAAACATTCAATTATAATCTGTTTTAACCCAAAATGTAAAAAAATTCAACTTAAAATAAGTTATAAGATTATAGAATCATTTAAAAAAAGAAATAAAGCTTTTGAAGGCATAAGTGACAATAAAAGAAGTTTTCTTCTCAATGAATGGTTTTTGCATCACGTTTCTCGAGGTAAACATTCAATTATAATCTGTTTTAACTAAAAATGTAAAAAAATTCAACTTAAAATCAATTATGAGATTATATGATCATTTAAAGGCATAAATAAAGCTTTTGAAGGCATAAGTGACTATAAAAGAAGTTTTCTTCTCAATGAATGGTTTTTACATCACGTTTCTCGAGGTAAACATTCAATTATAATCTGTTTTAACTCAAAATGTAAAAAAATTCAACTTGAAATAAGTTATAAGATTATATAATCATTTAAAAAAAGAAATAAAGCTTTTGAAGGCATAAGTGACTATAAAAGAAGTTTTCTTCTCAATGAATGCTTTTTGCTTCACGTTTCCCGAGGTAAACATTCAATTATCATCTGTTTTAACCCAAAATGTAAAACAAATTCAACTTAAAATCAATTATGAGATTATATGATCATTTTAAGGCATAAACAAAGCTTTTGAAGGCATAAGTGACTATAAAAGAAGTTTTCTTCTCAATGAATGGTTTTTGCATCACGTTTCTCGAGGTAAACATTCAATTATAATCTGTTTTAACTCAAAATGTAAAAAAATTCAACTTGAAATAAGTTATAAGATTATATAATCATTTAAAAAAAGAAATAAAGCTTTTGAAGGCATAAGTGACTATAAAAGAAGTTTTCTTCTCAATGAATGCTTTTTCCTTCACGTTTCTCGAGGTAAACATTCAATTATAATCTGTTTTAACCCAAAATGTAAAAAAATTCAACTTAAAATAAGTTATAAGATTATATAATCATTTAAAGGGAGAAATAAAGCATTTGAAGGCATAAGTGACTATAAAAGAACTTTTCTTCTCAATGAATGGTTTTTGCATCACGTTTCCCGAGGTAAACATTTAATTATAATCTGTTTTAACTAAAAATGTAAAAAAATTCAACTTAAAATCAATTATGAGATTATATGATCATTTAAAGGCATAAATAAAGCTTTTGAAGGCATAAGTGACAATAAAAGAAGTTTTCTTCTCAATGAATGCTTCTTCCTTCACGTTTCCCAAGGTAAACATTCAATTATAATCTGTTTTAACCCAAAATGTAAAAAAATTCAACTTAAAATAAGTTATAAGATTATATAATCATTTAAAGGGAGAAATAAAGCTTTTGAAGGCATAAGTGACTATAAAAGAAGTTTTCTTCTCAATGAATGGTTTTTGCATCACGTTTCCCGAGGTAAACATTCAATTATAATCTGTTTTAACCCAAAATGTAAAAAAATTCAACTTAAAATAAGTTATAAGATTATATAATCATTTAAAAAAAGAAATAAAGCTTTTGAAGGCATAAGTGACTATAAAAGAAGTTTTCTTCTCAATGAATTCTTTTTCCTTCACGTTTCTCGAGGTAAACATTCAATTATAATCTGTTTTAACCCAAAATGTAAAAAAAATCAACTTAAAATAAGTTATAAGATTATATAATCATTTAAAGGGAGAAATAAAGCTTTTAAAGGCATAAGTGACTATAAAAGAAGTTTTCTTCTCAATGAATGGTTTTTGCATCACGTTTCTCGAGGTAAACATTCAATTATAATCTGTTTTAACCCAAAATGTAAAAAAATTCAACTTAAAATAAGTTATAAGATTATATAATCATTTAAAAAAAGAAATAAAGCTTTTGAAGGCATAAGTGACTATAAAAGAAGTTTTCTTCTCAATGAATGCTTTTTCCTTCACGTTTCCCAAGGTAAACATTCAATTAGAATCTGTTTTAACCCAAAATGAAAAAAAATTCAACTTATAATAAGTTATAAGATTATATAATCACTTAACGGGAGAAATAAAGCTTTTGAAGGCATAAGTGACTATAAAAGAAGTTTTCTTCTCAATGAATGGTTTTTGCATCACATTTCTCGAGGTAAACATTCAATTATAATCTGTTTTAACCCAAAATGTAAAAAAATTCAACTTAAAATAAGTTATAAGATTATATAATCATTTAAGAAAAGAAATAAAGCTTTTGAAGGCATAAGTGACTATAAAACAAGTTTTCTTCTCAATGAATTCTTTTTCCTTCACGTTTCTCGAGGTAAACATTCAATTATAATCTGTTTTAACCCAAAATGTAAAAAAAATCAACTTAAAATAAGTTATAAGATTATATAATCATTTAAAGGGAGAAATAAAGCTTTTAAAGGCATAAGTGACTATAAAAGAAGTTTTCTTCTCAATGAATGGTTTTTGCTTCACGTTTCCCGAGGTAAACATTCAATTATAATCTGTTTTAACCCAAAATGTAAAAAAAATTCAACTTAAAATCAATTATGAGATTATATGATCATTTAAAGGCATAAATAAAGCTTTTGAAGGCATAAGTGACAATAAAAGAAGTTTTCTTCTCATTGAATGCTTTTTCCTTCATGTTTCCCAAGGTAAACATTCAATTATAATCTGTTTTATCCCAAAATGTAAAAAAATTCAACTTAAAATAAGTTATAAGATTATATAATCACTTAAAGGGAGAAATAAAGCTTTTGAAGGAATAAGTGACTATAAAAGAAGTTTTCTTCTCAATGAATGGTTTTTGCATCACGTTTCCCGAGGTAAACATTCAATTATAATCTGTTTTAACTAAAAATGTAAAAAAATTCAACTTAAAATCAATTATGAGATTATATGATCATTTAAAGGCATAAATAAAGCTTTTGAAGGCATAAGTGACAATAAAAGAAGTTTTCTTCTCATTGAATGCTTTTTCCTTCATGTTTCCCAAGGTAAACATTCAATTATAATCTGTTTTATCCCAAAATGTAAAAAAATTTAACTTAAAATAAATTATAAGATTATATAATCATTTAAAGGGAGAAATAAAGCTTTTGAAAGCATAAGTGAGTATAAAAGAAGTTTTCTTCTCAATGAATGCTTTTTCCTTCACGTTTCCCAAGGTAAACATTCAATTATAATCTGTTTTAACTAAAAATGTAAAAAAATTCAACTTAAAATAAGTTATAAGATTATATAATCATTTAAAGGGAGAAATAAAGCTTTTGAAGGCATAAGTGACTATAAAAGAAGTTTTCTTCTCAATGAATGGTTTTTGCATCACGTTTCTCGAGGTAAACATTAAATTATAATCTGTTTTAACCCAAAATGTAAAAAAATTCAACTGAAAATAAGTTATAAGATTATATAATCATTTAAAAAAAGAAATAAAGCTTTTGAAGGCATAAGTGACTATAAAAGAAGTTTTCTTCTCAATGAATGCTTTTTGCATCACGTTTCTCGAGGTAAACATTCAATTATAATCTGTTTTAACTAAAAATGTAAAAAAATTCAACTTAAAATCAATTATGAGATTATATGATCATTTAAAGGCATAAATAAAGCTTTTGAAGGCATAAGTGACAATAAAAGAAGTTTTCTTCCCATTGAATGCTTTTTCCTTCACGTTTCCCAAGGTAAACATTCAATTGTAATCTGTTTTACCCCAAAATGTAAAAAAATTCAACTTAAAATAAATTATAAGATTATATAATCATTTAAAAGGAGAAATAAAGCTTTTGAAAGCATAAGTGACTATAAAAGAAGTTTTCTTCTCAATGAATGCTTTTTCCTTCATGTTTCCCAAGGTAAACATTCAATTATAATCTGTTTTAACCCAAAATGTAAAAAACTTCAACTTAAAATAAGTTATAAGATTATATAATCATTTAAAGGGAGAAATAAAGCTTTTGAAGGCATAAGTGACTATAAAAGAAGTTTTCTTCTCAATGAATGGTTTTTGCGTCACGTTTCTCGAGGTAAACATTCAATTATAATCTGTTTTAACCCAAAATGTAAAAAAATTCAACTTAAAATAGGTTATAAGATTATATAATCATTGAAAAAAAGAAATAAAGCTTTTGAAGGCATAAGTGACTATAAAAGAAGTTTTCTTCTCAATGAATGCTTTTTCCTTCACGTTTCTCGAGGTAAACATTCAATTAGAATCTGTTTTAACCCAAAATGTAAAAAAATTCAACTTAAAATAAGTTATAAGATTATATAATCACTTAAAGGGAGAAATAAAGCTTTTGAAGGAATAAGTGACTATAAAAGAAGTTTTCTTCTCAATGAATGGTTTTTGCATCACGTTTCCCGAGGTAAACATTCAATTATAATCTGTTTTAACTAAAAATGTAAAAAAATTCAACTTAAAATCAATTATGAGATTATATGATCATTTAAAGGCATAAATAAAGCTTTTGAAGGCATAAGTGACAATAAAAGAAGTTTTCTTCTCATTGAATGCTTTTTCCTTCATGTTTCCCAAGGTAAACATTCAATTATAATCTGTTTTATCCCAAAATGTAAAAAAATTTAACTTAAAATAAATTATAAGATTATATAATCATTTAAAGGGAGAAATAAAGCTTTTGAAAGCATAAGTGAGTATAAAAGAAGTTTTCTTCTCAATGAATGCTTTTTCCTTCACGTTTCCCAAGGTAAACATTCAATTATAATCTGTTTTAACTAAAAATGTAAAAAAATTCAACTTAAAATAAGTTATAAGATTATATAATCATTTAAAGGGAGAAATAAAGCTTTTGAAGGCATAAGTGACTATAAAAGAAGTTTTCTTCTCAATGAATGGTTTTTGCATCACGTTTCTCGAGGTAAACATTAAATTATAATCTGTTTTAACCCAAAATGTAAAAAAATTCAACTGAAAATAAGTTATAAGATTATATAATCATTTAAAAAAAGAAATAAAGCTTTTGAAGGCATAAGTGACTATAAAAGAAGTTTTCTTCTCAATGAATGCTTTTTCCTTCACGTTTCTCGAGGTAAACATTCAATTAGAATCTGTTTTAACCCAAAATGTAAAAAAATTCAACTTAAAATAAGTTATAAGATTATATAATCACTTAAAGGGAGAAATAAAGCTTTTGAAGGAATAAGTGACTATAAAAGAAGTTTTCTTCTCAATGAATGGTTTTTGCATCACGTTTCCCGAGGTAAACATTCAATTATAATCTGTTTTAACTAAAAATGTAAAAAAATTCAACTTAAAATCAATTATGAGATTATATGATCATTTAAAGGCATAAATAAAGCTTTTGAAGGCATAAGTGACAATAAAAGAAGTTTTCTTCTCATTGAATGCTTTTTCCTTCATGTTTCCCAAGGTAAACATTCAATTATAATCTGTTTTATCCCAAAATGTAAAAAAATTTAACTTAAAATAAATTATAAGATTATATAATCATTTAAAGGGAGAAATAAAGCTTTTGAAAGCATAAGTGAGTATAAAAGAAGTTTTCTTCTCAATGAATGCTTTTTCCTTCACGTTTCCCAAGGTAAACATTCAATTATAATCTGTTTTAACTAAAAATGTAAAAAAATTCAACTTAAAATAAGTTATAAGATTATATAATCATTTAAAGGGAGAAATAAAGCTTTTGAAGGCATAAGTGACTATAAAAGAAGTTTTCTTCTCAATGAATGGTTTTTGCATCACGTTTCTCGAGGTAAACATTAAATTATAATCTGTTTTAACCCAAAATGTAAAAAAATTCAACTGAAAATAAGTTATAAGATTATATAATCATTTAAAAAAAGAAATAAAGCTTTTGAAGGCATAAGTGACTATAAAAGAAGTTTTCTTCTCAATGAATGCTTTTTCCTTCACGTTTCTCGAGGTAAACATTCAATTAGAATCTGTTTTAACCCAAAATGTAAAAAAATTCAACTGAAAATAAGTTATAAGATTATATAATCACTTAAAGGGAGAAATAAAGCTTTTGAAGGAATAAGTGACTATAAAAGAAGTTTTCTTCTCATTGAATGCTTTTTCCTTCACGTTTCCCAAGGTAAACATTCAATTGTAATCTGTTTTACCCCAAAATGTAAAAAAATTCAACTTAAAATAAATTATAAGATTATATAATCATTTAAAAGGAGAAATAAAGCTTTTGAAAGCATAAGTGACTATAAAAGAAGTTTTCTTCTCAATGAATGCTTTTTCCTTCATGTTTCCCAAGGTAAACATTCAATTATAATCTGTTTTAACCCAAAATGTAAAAAAATTGAACTTAAAATAAGTTATAAGATTATATAATCATTTAAAGGGAGAAATAAAGCTTTTGAAGGCATAAGTGACTATAAAAGAAGTTTTCTTCTCAATGAATGGTTTTTGCGTCACGTTTCTCGAGGTAAACATTCAATTATAATCTGTTTTAACCCAAAATGTAAAAAAATTCAACTTAAAATAGGTTATAAGATTATATAATCATTGAAAAAAAGAAATAAAGCTTTTGAAGGCATAAGTGACTATAAAAGAAGTTTTCTTCTCAATGAATGCTTTTTCCTTCACGTTTCTCGAGGTAAACATTCAATTAGAATCTGTTTTAACCCAAAATGTAAAAAAATTCAACTTAAAATAAGTTATAAGATTATATAATCACTTAAAGGGAGAAATAAAGCTTTTGAAGGAATAAGTGACTATAAAAGAAGTTTTCTTCTCAATGAATGGTTTTTGCATCACGTTTCCCGAGGTAAACATTCAATTATAATCTGTTTTAACTAAAAATGTAAAAAAATTCAACTTAAAATCAATTATGAGATTATATGATCATTTAAAGGCATAAATAAAGCTTTTGAAGGCATAAGTGACAATAAAAGAAGTTTTCTTCTCATTGAATGCTTTTTCCTTCATGTTTCCCAAGGTAAACATTCAATTATAATCTGTTTTATCCCAAAATGTAAAAAAATTTAACTCAAAATAAATTATAAGATTATATAATCATTTAAAGGGAGAAATAAAGCTTTTGAAAGCATAAGTGAGTATAAAAGAAGTTTTCTTCTCAATGAATGCTTTTTCCTTCACGTTTCCCAAGGTAAACATTCAATTATAATCTGTTTTAACTAAAAATGTAAAAAAATTCAACTTAAAATCAATTATGAGATTATATGATCATTTAAAGGCATAAATAAAGCTTTTGAAGGCATAAGTGACAATAAAAGAAGTTTTCTTCTCATTGAATGCTTTTTCCTTCACGTTTCCCAAGGTAAACATTCAATTGTAATCTGTTTTACCCCAAAATGTAAAAAAATTCAACTTAAAATAAATTATAAGATTATATAATCATTTAAAAGGAGAAATAAAGCTTTTGAAAGCATAAGTGACTATAAAAGAAGTTTTCTTCTCAATGAATGCTTTTTCCTTCATGTTTCTCAAGGTAAACATTCAATTATAATCTGTTTTAACCCAAAATGTAAAAAAATTCAACTTAAAATAAGTTATAAGATTATATAATCATTTAAAGGGAGAAATAAAGCTTTTGAAGGCATAAGTGACTATAAAAGAAGTTTTCTTCTCAATGAATGGTTTTTGCGTCACGTTTCTCGAGGTAAACATTCAATTATAATCTGTTTTAACCCAAAATGTAAAAAAATTCAACTTAAAATAGGTTATAAGATTATATAATCATTGAAAAAAAGAAATAAAGCTTTTGAAGGCATAAGTGACTATAAAAGAAGTTTTCTTCTCAATGAATGCTTTTTCCTTCACGTTTCTCGAGGTAAACATTCAATTAGAATCTGTTTTAACCCAAAATGTAAAAAAATTCAACTTAAAATAAGTTATAAGATTATATAATCACTTAAAGGGAGAAATAAAGCTTTTGAAGGAATAAGTGACTATAAAAAAAGTTTTCTTCTCAATGAATGGTTTTTGCATCACGTTTCCCGAGGTAAACATTCAATTATAATCTGTTTCAACTAAAAATGTAAAAAAATTCAACTTAAAATCAATTATGAGATTATATGATCATTTAAAGGCATAAATAAAGCTTTTGAAGGCATAAGTGACAATAAAAGAAGTTTTCTTCTCATTGAATGCTTTTTCCTTCATGTTTCCCAAGGTAAACATTCAATTATAATCTGTTTTATCCCAAAATGTAAAAAAATTTAACTTAAAATAAATTATAAGATTATATAATCATTTAAAGGGAGAAATAAAGCTTTTGAAAGCATAAGTGAGTATAAAAGAAGTTTTCTTCTCAATGAATGCTTTTTCCTTCACGTTTCCCAAGGTAAACATTCAATTATAATCTGTTTTAACTAAAAATGTAAAAAAATTCAACTTAAAATAAGTTATAAGATTATATAATCATTTAAAGGGAGAAATAAAGCTTTTGAAGGCATAAGTGACTATAAAAGAAGTTTTCTTCTCAATGAATGGTTTTTGCATCACGTTTCTCGAGGTAAACATTAAATTATAATCTGTTTTAACCCAAAATGTAAAAAAATTCAACTGAAAATAAGTTATAAGATTATATAATCATTTAAAAAAAGAAATAAAGCTTTTGAAGGCATAAGTGACTATAAAAAAAGTTTTCTTCTCAATGAATGCTTTTTCCTTCACGTTTCTCGAGGTAAACATTCAATTATAATCTGTTTTAACCCAAAATGTAAAAAAATTCAACTTAAAATAAGTTATAAGATTATATAATCACTTAAAGGGAGAAATAAAGCTTTTGAAGGCATAAGTGACTATAAAAGAAGTTTTCTTCTCAATGAATGGTTTTTGCATCACGTTTCTCGAGGTAAACATTAAATTATAATCTGTTTTAACCCAAAATGTAAAAAAATTCAACTGAAAATAAGTTATAAGATTATATAATCATTTAAAAAAAGAAATAAAGCTTTTGAAGGCATAAGTGACTATAAAAGAAGTTTTCTTCTCAATGAATGCTTTTTCCTTCACGTTTCTCGAGGTAAACATTCAATTAGAATCTGTTTTAACCCAAAATGTAAAAAAATTCAACTTAAAATAAGTTATAAGATTATATAATCACTTAAAGGGAGAAATAAAGCTTTTGAAGGAATAAGTGACTATAAAAAAAGTTTTCTTCTCAATGAATGGTTTTTGCATCACGTTTCCCGAGGTAAACATTCAATTATAATCTGTTTCAACTAAAAATGTAAAAAAATTCAACTTAAAATCAATTATGAGATTATATGATCATTTAAAGGCATAAATAAAGCTTTTGAAGGCATAAGTGACAATAAAAGAAGTTTTCTTCTCATTGAATGCTTTTTCCTTCATGTTTCCCAAGGTAAACATTCAATTATAATCTGTTTTATCCCAAAATGTAAAAAAATTTAACTTAAAATAAATTATAAGATTATATAATCATTTAAAGGGAGAAATAAAGCTTTTGAAAGCATAAGTGAGTATAAAAGAAGTTTTCTTCTCAATGAATGCTTTTTCCTTCACGTTTCCCAAGGTAAACATTCAATTATAATCTGTTTTAACTAAAAATGTAAAAAAATTCAACTTAAAATAAGTTATAAGATTATATAATCATTTAAAGGGAGAAATAAAGCTTTTGAAGGCATAAGTGACTATAAAAGAAGTTTTCTTCTCAATGAATGGTTTTTGCATCACGTTTCTCGAGGTAAACATTAAATTATAATCTGTTTTAACCCAAAATGTAAAAAAATTCAACTGAAAATAAGTTATAAGATTATATAATCATTTAAAAAAAGAAATAAAGCTTTTGAAGGCATAAGTGACTATAAAAAAAGTTTTCTTCTCAATGAATGCTTTTTCCTTCACGTTTCTCGAGGTAAACATTCAATTAGAATCTGTTTTAACCCAAAATGTAAAAAAATTCAACTGAAAATAAGTTATAAGATTATATAATCACTTAAAGGGAGAAATAAAGCTTTTGAAGGAATAAGTGACTATAAAAGAAGTTTTCTTCTCATTGAATGCTTTTTCCTTCACGTTTCCCAAGGTAAACATTCAATTGTAATCTGTTTTACCCCAAAATGTAAAAAAATTCAACTTAAAATAAATTATAAGATTATATAATCATTTAAAAGGAGAAATAAAGCTTTTGAAAGCATAAGTGACTATAAAAGAAGTTTTCTTCTCAATGAATGCTTTTTCCTTCATGTTTCCCAAGGTAAACATTCAATTATAATCTGTTTTAACCCAAAATGTAAAAAAATTCAACTTAAAATAAGTTATAAGATTATATAATCATTTAAAGGGAGAAATAAAGCTTTTGAAGGCATAAGTGACTATAAAAGAAGTTTTCTTCTCAATGAATGGTTTTTGCGTCACGTTTCTCGAGGTAAACATTCAATTATAATCTGTTTTAACCCAAAATGTAAAAAAATTCAACTTAAAATAGGTTATAAGATTATATAATCATTGAAAAAAAGAAATAAAGCTTTTGAAGGCATAAGTGACTATAAAAGAAGTTTTCTTCTCAATGAATGCTTTTTCCTTCACGTTTCTCGAGGTAAACATTCAATTAGAATCTGTTTTAACCCAAAATGTAAAAAAATTCAACTTAAAATAAGTTATAAGATTATATAATCACTTAAAGGGAGAAATAAAGCTTTTGAAGGCATAAGTGACTATAAAAGAAGTTTTCTTCTCAATGAATGGTTTTTGCATCACGTTTCTCGAGGTAAACATTAAATTATAATCTGTTTTAACCCAAAATGTAAAAAAATTCAACTGAAAATAAGTTATAAGATTATATAATCATTTAAAAAAAGAAATAAAGCTTTTGAAGGCATAAGTGACTATAAAAGAAGTTTTCTTCTCAATGAATGGTTTTTGCATCACGTTTCTCGAGGTAAACATTCAATTATAATCTGTTTTAACTAAAAATGTAAAAAAATTCAACTTAAAATCAATTATGAGATTATATGATCATTTAAAGGCATAAATAAAGCTTTTGAAGGCATAAGTGACAATAAAAGAAGTTTTCTTCTCATTGAATGCTTTTTCCTTCACGTTTCCCAAGGTAAACATTCAATTGTAATCTGTTTTACCCCAAAATATAAAAAAATTCAACTTAAAATAAATTATAAGATTATATAATCATTTAAAAGGAGAAATAAAGCTTTTGAAAGCATAAGTGACTATAAAAGAAGTTTTCTTCTCAATGAATGCTTTTTCCTTCATGTTTCCCAAGGTAAACATTCAATTATAATCTGTTTTAACCCAAAATGTAAAAAAATTCAACTTAAAATAAGTTATAAGATTATATAATCATTTAAAGGGAGAAATAAAGCTTTTGAAGGCATAAGTGACTATAAAAGAAGTTTTCTTCTCAATGAATGGTTTTTGCATCACGTTTCTCGAGGTAAACATTCAATTATAATCTGTTTTAACCCAAAATGTAAAAAAATTCAACTGAAAATAAGTTATAAGATTATATAATCATTTAAAAAAAGAAATAAAGCTTTTGAAGGCATAAGTGACTATAAAAGAAGTTTTCTTCTCAATGAATGGTTTTTGCATCACGTTTCTCGAGGTAAACATTCAATTATAATCTGTTTTAACTAAAAATGTAAAAAAAATCAACTTAAAATCAATTATGAGATTATATGATCATTTAAAGGCATAAATAAAGCTTTTGAAGGCATAAGTGACAATAAAAGAAGTTTTCTTCTCATTGAATGCTTTTTCCTTCATGTTTCCCAAGGTAAACATTCAATTGTAATCTGTTTTACCCCAAAATGTAAAAAAATTCAACTTAAAATAAATTATAAGATTATATAATCATTTAAAAGGAGAAATAAAGCTTTTGAAAGCATAAGTGACTATAAAAGAAGTTTTCTTCTCAATGAATGCTTTTTCCTTCATGTTTCCCAAGGTAAACATTCAATTATAATCTGTTTTAACCCAAAATCTAAAAAAATTCAACTTAAAATAAGTTATAAGATTATATAATCATTTAAAGGGAGAAATAAAGCTTTTGAAGGCATAAGTGACTATAAAAGAAGTTTTCTTCTCAATGAATGGTTTTTGCGTCACGTTTCTCGAGGTAAACATTCAATTATAATCTGTTTTAACCCAAAATGTAAAAAAATTCAACTTAAAATAGGTTATAAGATTATATAATCATTGAAAAAAAGAAATAAAGCTTTTGAAGGCATAAGTGACTATAAAAGAAGTTTTCTTCTCAATGAATGCTTTTTCCTTCACGTTTCTCGAGGTAAACATTCAATTATAATCTGTTTTAACCCAAAATGTAAAAAAATTCAACTTAAAATAAGTTATAAGATTATATAATCATTTAAAGGGAGAAATAAAGCTTTTGAAGGCATAAGTGACTATAAAAGAAGTTTTCTTCTCAATGAATGGTTTTTGCTTCACGTTTCCCGAGGTAAACATTCAATTATAATCTGTTTTAACCCAAAATGTAAAAAAAATTCAACTTAAAATCAATTATGAGATGATATGATAATTTCAAGGCATAAATAAAGCTTTTGAAGGCATAAGTGACTATAAAAGAAGTTTTCTTCTCAATGAATGGTTTTTGCATCACGTTTCTCGAGGTAAACATTCAATTATAATCTGTTTTAACTAAGAATGTAAAAAAATTCAACTTAAAATCAATTATGAGATTATATGATCATTTAAAGGCATAAATAAAGCTTTTGAAGGCATAAGTGACAATAAAAGAAGTTTTCTTCTCAATGAATGCTTTTTCCTTCACGTTTCCGAAGGTAAAAATTCAATTATAATCTGTTTTAACCCAAAATGTAAAAAAATTCAACTTAAAATAAGTTATAAGATTATATAATCATTTAAAGGGAGAAATAAAGCTTTTGAAGGCATAAGTGACTATAAAAGAAGTTTTCTTCTCAATGAATGGTTTTTGCATCACGTTTCTCGAGGTAAACATTCAATTATAATCTGTTTTAACCCAAAATGTAAAAAAAATCAACTTAAAATAAGTTATAAGATTATATAATCATTTAAGAAAAGAAATAAAGCTTTTGAAGGCATAAGTGACTATAAAAGAAGTTTTCTTCTCAATGAATGGTTTTTGCATCACGTTTCTCGAGGTAAACATTCAATTATAATCTGTTTTAACCCAAAATGTATAAAAATTCAACTTAAAATAAGTTATAAGATTATATAATCATTTAAAAAAAGAAATAAAGCTTTTGAAGGCATAAGTGACTATAAAAGAAGTTTTCTTCTCAATGAATGGTTTTTGCATCACGTTTCTCGAGGTAAACATTCAATTATAATCTGTTTTAACTAAAAATGTAAAAAAATTCAACTTAAAATCAATTATGAGATTATATGATCATTTAAAGGCATAAATAAAGCTTTTGAAGGCATAAGTGACTATAAAAGAAGTTTTCTTCTCAATGAATGGTTTTTACATCACGTTTCTCGAGGTAAACATTCAATTATAATCTGTTTTAACACAAAATGTAAAAAAATTCAACTTGAAATAAGTTATAAGATTATATAATCATTTAAAAAAAGAAATAAAGCTTTTGAAGGCATAAGTGACTATAAAAGAAGTTTTCTTCTCAATGAATGGTTTTTGCGTCACGTTTCTCGAGGTAAACATTCAATTATAATCTGTTTTAACCCAAAATGTAAAAAAATTCAACTTAAAATAGGTTATAAGATTATATAATCATTGAAAAAAAGAAATAAAGCTTTTGAAGGCATAAGTGACTATAAAAGAAGTTTTCTTCTCAATGAATGCTTTTTCCTTCACGTTTCTCGAGGTAAACATTCAATTATAATCTGTTTTAACCCAAAATGTAAAAAAATTCAACTTAAAATAAGTTATAAGATTATATAATCATTTAAAGGGAGAAATAAAGCTTTTGAAGGCATAAGTGACTATAAAAGAAGTTTTCTTCTCAATGAATGGTTTTTGCTTCACGTTTCCTGAGGTAAACATTCAATTATAATCTGTTTTAACCCAAAATGTAAAAAAAATTCAACTTAAAATCAATTATGAGATTATATGATAATTTCAAGGCATAAATAAAGCTTTTGAAGGCATAAGTGACTATAAAAGAAGTTTTCTTCTCAATGAATGGTTTTTGCATCACGTTTCTCGAGGTAAACATTCAATTATAATCTGTTTTAACTAAAAATGTAAAAAAATTCAACTTAAAATCAATTATGAGATTATATGATCATTTAAAGGCATAAATAAAGCTTTTGAAGGCATAAGTGACAATAAAAGAAGTTTTCTTCTCAATGAATGCTTTTTCCTTCACGTTTCCGAAGGTAAAAATTCAATTATAATCTGTTTTAACCCAAAATGTAAAAAAATTCAACTTAAAATAAGTTATAAGATTATATAATCATTTAAAGGGAGAAATAAAGCTTTTGAAGGCATAAGTGACTATAAAAGAAGTTTTCTTCTCAATGAATGGTTTTTGCATCACGTTTCTCGAGGTAAACATTCAATTATAATCTGTTTTAACCCAAAATGTAAAAAAAATCAACTTAAAATAAGTTATAAGATTATATAATCATTTAAGAAAAGAAATAAAGCTTTTGAAGGCATAAGTGACTATAAAACAAGTTTTCTTCTCAATGAATGGTTTTTGCATCACGTTTCTCGAGGTAAACATTCAATTATAATCTGTTTTAACCCAAAATGTAAAAAAATTCAACTTAAAATCAATTATGAGATTATATGATCATTTAAAGGCATAAATAAAGCTTTTGAAGGCATAAGTGACAATAAAAGAAGTTTTCTTCTCATTGAATGCTTTTTCCTTCACGTTTCCCAAGGTAAACATTCAATTGTAATCTGTTTTACCCCAAAATGTAAAAAAATTCAACTTAAAATAAATTATAAGATTATATAATCATTTAAAAGGAGAAATAAAGCTTTTGAAAGCATAAGTGACTATAAAAGAAGTTTTCTTCTCAATGAATGCTTTTTCCTTCATGTTTCCCAAGGTAAACATTCAATTATAATCTGTTTTAACCCAAAATGTAAAAAAATTCAACTTAAAATAAGTTATAAGATTATATAATCATTTAAAGGGAGAAATAAAGCTTTTGAAGGCATAAGTGACTATAAAAGAAGTTTTCTTCTCAATGAATGGTTTTTGCGTTACGTTTCTCGAGGTAAACATTCAATTATAATCTGTTTTAACCCAAAATGTAAAAAAATTCAACTTAAAATAGGTTATAAGATTATATAATCATTGAAAAAAAGAAATAAAGCTTTTGAAGGCATAAGTGACTATAAAAGAAGTTTTCTTCTCAATGAATGCTTTTTCCTTCACGTTTCTCGAGGTAAACATTCAATTAGAATCTGTTTTAACCCAAAATGTAAAAAAATTCAACTTAAAATAAGTTATAAGATTATATAATCACTTAAAGGGAGAAATAAAGCTTTTGAAGGAATAAGTGACTATAAAAGAAGTTTTCTTCTCAATGAATGGTTTTTGCATCACGTTTCCCGAGGTAAACATTCAATTATAATCTGTTTTAACTAAAAATGTAAAAAAATTCAACTTAAAATAAGTTATAAGATTATATAATCATTTAAAGGGAGAAATAAAGCTTTTGAAGGCATAAGTGACTATAAAAGAAGTTTTCTTCTCAATGAATGGTTTTTGCATCACGTTTCTCGAGGTAAACATTAAATTATAATCCGTTTTAACATAAAATGTAAAAAAATTCAACTTAAAATAAGTTATAAGATTATATAATCATTTAAAAAAAGAAATAAAGCTTTTGAAGGCATAAGTGACTATAAAAGAAGTTTTCTTCTCAATGAATGGTTTTTGCATCACGTTTCTCGAGGTAAACATTCAATTATAATCTGTTTTAACTAAAAATGTAAAAAAATTCAACTTAAAATCAATTATGAGATTATATGATCATTTAAAGGCATAAATAAAGCTTTTGAAGGCATAAGTGACAATAAAAGAAGTTTTCTTCTCATTGAATGCTTTTTCCTTCACGTTTCCCAAGGTAAACATTCAATTGTAATCTGTTTTACCCCAAAATGTAAAAAAATTCAACTTAAAATAAATTATAAGATTATATAATCATTTAAAAGGAGAAATAAAGCTTTTGAAAGCATAAGTGACTATAAAAGAAGTTTTCTTCTCAATGAATGCTTTTTCCTTCATGTTTCTCAAGGTAAACATTCAATTATAATCTGTTTTAACCCAAAATGTAAAAAAATTCAACTTAAAATAAGTTATAAGATTATATAATCATTTAAAGGGAGAAATAAAGCTTTTGAAGGCATAAGTGACTATAAAAGAAGTTTTCTTCTCAATGAATGGTTTTTGCGTCACGTTTCTCGAGGTAAACATTCAATTATAATCTGTTTTAACCCAAAATGTAAAAAAATTCAACTTAAAATAGGTTATAAGATTATATAATCATTGAAAAAAAGAAATAAAGCTTTTGAAGGCATAAGTGACTATAAAAGAAGTTTTCTTCTCAATGAATGCTTTTTCCTTCACGTTTCTCGAGGTAAACATTCAATTAGAATCTGTTTTAACCCAAAATGTAAAAAAATTCAACTTAAAATAAGTTATAAGATTATATAATCACTTAAAGGGAGAAATAAAGCTTTTGAAGGAATAAGTGACTATAAAAGAAGTTTTCTTCTCAATGAATGGTTTTTGCATCACGTTTCCCGAGGTAAACATTCAATTATAATCTGTTTTAACTAAAAATGTAAAAAAATTCAACTTAAAATCAATTATGAGATTATATGATCATTTAAAGGCATAAATAAAGCTTTTGAAGGCATAAGTGACAATAAAAGAAGTTTTCTTCTCATTGAATGCTTTTTCCTTCATGTTTCCCAAGGTAAACATTCAATTATAATCTGTTTTATCCCAAAATGTAAAAAAATTTAACTTAAAATAAATTATAAGATTATATAATCATTTAAAGGGAGAAATAAAGCTTTTGAAAGCATAAGTGAGTATAAAAGAAGTTTTCTTCTCAATGAATGCTTTTTCCTTCACGTTTCCCAAGGTAAACATTCAATTATAATCTGTTTTAACTAAAAATGTAAAAAAATTCAACTTAAAATAAGTTATAAGATTATATAATCATTTAAAGGGAGAAATAAAGCTTTTGAAGGCATAAGTGACTATAAAAGAAGTTTTCTTCTCAATGAATGGTTTTTGCATCACGTTTCTCGAGGTAAACATTAAATTATAATCTGTTTTAACCCAAAATGTAAAAAAATTCAACTGAAAATAAGTTATAAGATTATATAATCATTTAAAAAAAGAAATAAAGCTTTTGAAGGCATAAGTGACTATAAAAGAAGTTTTCTTCTCAATGAATGCTTTTTCCTTCACGTTTCTCGAGGTAAACATTCAATTAGAATCTGTTTTAACCCAAAATGTAAAAAAATTCAACTTAAAATAAGTTATAAGATTATATGATCATTTAAAGGCATAAATAAAGCTTTTGAAGGCATAAGTGACTATAAAAGAAGTTTTCTTCTCAATGAATGGTTTTTGCATCACGTTTCTCGAGGTAAACATTCAATTAGAATCTGTTTTAACAAAAAATGTAAAAAAATTCAACTTAAAATCAATTATGAGATTATATGATCATTTAAAGGCATAAATAAAGCTTTTGAAGGCATAAGTGACAATAAAAGAAGTTTTCTTCTCATTGAATGCTTTTTCCTTCACGTTTCCCAAGGTAAACATTCAATTGTAATCTGTTTTACCCCAAAATGTAAAAAAATTCAACTTAAAATAAATTATAAGATTATATAATCATTTAAAAGGAGAAATAAAGCTTTTGAAAGCATAAGTGACTATAAAAGAAGTTTTCTTCTCAATGAATGCTTTTTCCTTCATGTTTCCCAAGGTAAACATTCAATTATAATCTGTTTTAACCCAAAATGTAAAAAAAATCAACTTAAAATAAGTTATAAGATTATATAATCATTTAAAGGGAGAAATAAAGCTTTTGAAGGCATAAGTGACTATAAAAGAAGTTTTCTTCTCAATGAATGGTTTTTGCTTCACGTTTCCCGAGGTAAACATTCAATTATAATCTGTTTTAACCCAAAATGTAAAACAAATTCAACTTAAAATCAATTATGGGATTATATGATCATTTCAAGGCATAAATAAAGCTTTTGAGGGCATAAGTGACTATAAAAGAAGTTTTCTTCTCAATGAATGCTTTTTCCTTCACGTTTCTCGAGGTAAACATTCAATTATAATCTGTTTTAACCCAAAATGTAAAAAAATTCAACTTAAAATAAGTTATAAGATTATATAATCATTTAAAGGGAGAAATAAAGCTTTTGAAGGCATAAGTGACTATAAAAGAAGTTTTCTTCTCAATGAATGGTTTTTGCTTCACGTTTCCCGAGGTCAACATTCAATTATAATCTGTTTTAACCCAAAATGTAAAAAAAATTCAACTTAAAATCAATTATGAGATTATATGATAATTTCAAGGCATAAATAAAGCTTTTGAAGGCATAAGTGACTATAAAAGAAGTTTTCTTCTCAATGAATGGTTTTTGCATCACGTTTCTCGAGGTAAACATTCAATTATAATCTGTTTTAACTCAAAATGTAAAAAAATTCAACTTGAAATAAGTTATAAGATTATATAATCATTTAACAAAAGAAATAAAGCTTTTGAAGGCATAAGTGACTATAAAAGAAGTTTTCTTCTCAATGAATGCTTTTTGCTTCACGTTTCCCGAGGTAAACATTCAATTATAATCTGTTTTAACCCAAAATGTAAAACAAATTCAACTTAAAATCAATTATGAGATTATATGATCATTTCAAGGCATAAACAAAGCTTTTGAAGGCATAAGTGACTATAGAAGAAGTTTTCTTCTCAATGAATGGTTTTTGCATCACGTTTCTCGAGGTAAACATTCAATTATAATCTGTTTTAACCCAAAATGTATAAAAATTCAACTTAAAATAAGTTATAAGATTATATAATCATTTAAAAAAAGAAATAAAGCTTTTGAAGGCATAAGTGACTATAAAAGAAGTTTTCTTCTCAATGAATGGTTTTTGCATCACGTTTCTCGAGGTAAACATTCAATTATAATCTGTTTTAACTAAAAATGTAAAAAAATTCAACTTAAAATCAATTATGAGATTATATGATCATGTAAAGGCATAAATAAAGCTTTTGAAGGCATAAGTGACTATAAAAGAAGTTTTCTTCTCAATGAATGGTTTTTACATCACGTTTCTCGAGGTAAACATTCAATTATAATCTGTTTTAACACAAAATGTAAAAAAATTCAACTTGAAATAAGTTATAAGATTATATAATCATTTAAAAAAAGAAATAAAGTTTTTGAAGGCATAAGTGACTATAAAAGAAGTTTTCTTCTCAATGAATGGCTTTTGCTTCACGTTTCCCGAGGTAAACATTCAATTATAATCAGTTTTAACCCAAAATGTAAAAAAAATTCAACTTAAAATCAATTATGAGATTATATGATCATTTCAAGGCATAAACAAAGCTTTTGAAGGCATAAGTGACTATAAAAGAAGTTTTCTTCTCAATGAATGCTTTTTCCTTCACGTTTCTCGAGGTAAACATTCAATTAGAATCTGTTTTAACCCAAAATGTAAAAAAATTCAACTTAAAATAAGTTATAAGATTATATAATCACTTAAAGGGAGAAATAAAGCTTTTGAAGGAATAAGTGACTATAAAAGAAGTTTTCTTCTCAATGAATGGTTTTTGCATCACGTTTCCCGAGGTAAACATTCAATTATAATCTGTTTTAACTAAAAATGTAAAAAAATTCAACTTAAAATAAGTTATAAGATTATATAATCATTTAAAGGGAGAAATAAAGCTTTTGAAGGCATAAGTGACTATAAAAGAAGTTTTCTTCTCAATGAATGGTTTTTGCATCACGTTTCTCGAGGTAAACATTAAATTATAATCCGTTTTAACATAAAATGTAAAAAAATTCAACTTAAAATAAGTTATAAGATTATATAATCATTTAAAAAAAGATATAAAGCTTTTGAAGGCATAAGTGACTATAAAAGAAGTTTTCTTCTCAATGAATGGTTTTTACATCACGTTTCTCGAGGTAAACATTCAATTATAATCTGTTTTAACTCAAAATATAAAAAAATTCAACTTGAAATAAGTTATAAGATTATATAATCATTTAAAAAAAGAAATAAAGCTTTTGAAGGCATAAGTGACTATAAAAGAAGTTTTCTTCTCAATGAATGGTTTTTGCTTCACGTTTCCCGAGGTAAACATTCAATTATAATCTGTTTTAACCCAAAATGTAAAAAAAATTCAACTTAAAATCAATTATGAGATTATATGATCATTTCAAGGCATAAACAAAGCTTTTGAAGGCATAAGTGACTATAAAAGAAGTTTTCTTCTCAATGAATGGTTTTTGCATCACGTTTCTCGAGGTAAACATTCAATTATAATCTGTTTTAACCCAAAATGTAAAAAAATTCAACTTAAAATAAGTTATAAGATTATATAACCATTTAAAAAAAGAAATAAAGCTTTTGAAGGCATAAGTGACTATAAAAGAAGTTTTATTCTCAATGAATGGTTTTTGCATCACGTTTCTCGAGGTAAACATTCAATTATAATCTGTTTTAACTAAAAATGTAAAAAAATTCAACTTAAAATCAATTATGAGATTATATGATCATTTAAAGGCATAAATAAAGCTTTTGAAGGCATAAGTGACTATAAAAGAAGTTTTCTTCTCAATGAATGGTTTTTGCTTCACGTTTCCCGAGGTAAACATTCAATTATAATCTGTTTTAACCCAAAATGTAAAAAAAATTCAACTTAAAATCAATTATGAGATTATATGATCATTTCAAGGCATAAATAAAGCTTTTGAAGGCATAAGTGACTATAAAAGAAGTTTTCTTCTCAATGAATGGTTTTTGCATCACGTTTCCCGAGGTAAACATTCAACTATAATCTGTTTTAACCCAAAATGTAAAAAAATTCAACTTAAAATAAGTTATAAGATTATATAATCATTTAAAAAAAGAAATAAAGCTTTTGAAGGCATAAGTGACTATAAAAGAAGTTTCTTCTCAATGAATGGTTTTTGCTTCACGTTTTCCAAGTTAAACATTCAATTATAATCTGTTTTAACCCAAAATGTAAAAAAAATTCAACTTAAAATCAATTATGAGATTATATGATCATTTAAAGGCATAAATAAAGCTTTTGAAGGCATAAGTGACTATAAAAGAAGTTTTTCTTTTCAATGAATGGTTTTTGCATCACATTTCCCGAGGTAAACATTCAATTATAATCTGTTTTAACCCAAAACGTAAAAAAATTCAACTTAAAATAAGTTAAAAGATTATATAATCATTTAAAGGGAGAAATAAAGCTTTTGAAGGCATAAGTGACTATAAAAGAAGTTTTCTTCTCAATGAATGGTTTTTGCATCACGTTTCTCGAGGTAAACATTCAATTATAATCTGTTTTAACCCAAAATATAAAAAAATTCAACTTAAAATAAGTTATAAGATTATATAATCATTTAAGAAAAGAAATAAAGCTTTTGAAGGCATAAGTGACTATAAAACAAGTTTTCTTCTCAATGAATGCTTTTTCCTTCACGTTTCTCGAGGTAAACATTCAATTATAATCTGTTTTAACCCAAAATATAAAAAAAATCAACTTAAAATAAGTTATAAGATTATATAATCATTTAAAGGGAGAAATAAAGCTTTTGAAGGCATAAGTGACTATAAAAGAAGTTTTCTTCTCAATGAATGGTTTTTGCTTCACGTTTCCCGAGGTAAACATTCAATTATAATCTGTTTTAACCCAAAATGTAAAAAAAATTCAACTTAAAATCAATTATGAGATTATATGATCATTTCAAGGCATAGATAAAGCTTTTGAAGGCATAAGTGACTATAAAAGAACTTTTCTTCTCAATGAATGGTTTTTGCATCACGTTTCTCGAGGTAAACATTCAATTATAATCTGTTTTAACCCAAAATGTAAAAAAAATCAACTTAAAATAAGTTATAAGATTATATAATCATTTAAAAAAAGAAATAAAGCTTTTGAAGGCATAAGTGACTATAAAAGAAGTTTTCTTCTCAATGAATGGTTTTTGCTTCACGTTTCCCGAGGTAAACATTCAATTATAATCTGTTTTAACCCAAAATGTAAAAAAAATTCAACTTAAAATCAATTATGGGATTATATGATCATTTCAAGGCATAAATAAAGCTTTTGAAGGCATAAGTGACTATAAAAGAAGTTTTCTTCTCAATGAATGGTTTTTGCATCACGTTTCATGAGGTAAACATTCAATTATAATCTGTTTTAACCCAAAATGTAAAAAAATTCAACTTAAAATAAGTTATAAGATTATATAATCATTTAAAAAAAGAAATAAAGCTTTTGAAGGCATAAGTGACTATAAAAGAAGTTTTCTTCTCAATGAATGCTTTTTGCTTCACGTTTCCCGAGGTAAACATTCAATTATAATCTGTTTTAACCCAAAATGTAAAAAAAATTCAACTTAAAATCAATTATGGGATTATATGATCATTTCAAGGCATAAATAAAGCTTTTGAGGGCATAAGTGACTATAAAAGAAGTTTTCTTCTCAATGAATGGTTTTTGCATCACGTTTCTCGAGGTAAACATTCAATTATAATCTGTTTTAACCCAAAATGTAAAAAAATTCAACTTAAAATAAGTTATAAGATTATATAATCATTTAAAAAAAGAAATAAAGCTTTTGAAGGCATAAGTGACTATAAAAGAAGTTTTCTTCTCAATGAATGGTTTTTGCTTCACGTTTTCCGAGGTAAACATTCAATTATAATCTGTTTTAACCCAAAATGTAAAAAAAATTCAACTTAAAATCAATTATGAGATTATATGATCATTTCAAGGCATAAATAAAGCTTTTGAAGGCATAAGTGACTATAAAAGAACTTTTCTTCTCAATGAATGGTTTTTGCATCACGTTTCTCGAGGTAAACATTCAATTATAATCTGTTTTAACCCAAAATGTAAAAAAAATCAACTTAAAATAAGTTATAAGATTATATAATCATTTAAAAAAAGAAATAAAGCTTTTGAAGGCATAAGTGACTATAAAAGAAGTTTTCTTCTCAATGAATGGTTTTTGCTTCACGTTTCCCGAGGTAAACATTCAATTATAATCTGTTTTAACCCAAAATGTAAAAAAAATTCAACTTAAAATCAATTATGGGATTATATGATCATTTCAAGGCATAAATAAAGCTTTTGAAGGCATAAGTGACTATAAAAGAAGTTTTCTTCTCAATGAATGGTTTTTGCATCACGTTTCATGAGGTAAACATTCAATTATAATCTGTTTTAACCCAAAATGTAAAAAAATTCAACTTAAAATAAGTTATAAGATTATATAATCATTTAAAAAAAGAAATAAAGCTTTTGAAGGCATAAGTGACTATAAAAGAAGTTTTCTTCTCAATGAATGCTTTTTGCTTCACGTTTCCCGAGGTAAACATTCAATTATAATCTGTTTTAACCCAAAATGTAAAAAAAATTCAACTTAAAATCAATTATGGGATTATATGATCATTTCAAGGCATAAATAAAGCTTTTGAGGGCATAAGTGACTATAAAAGAAGTTTTCTTCTTAATGAATGGTTTTTGCATCACGTTTCTCGAGGTAAACATTCAATTATAATCTGTTTTAACCCAAAATGTAAAAAAATTCAACTTAAAATAAGTTATAAGATTATATAATCATTTAAAAAAAGAAATAAAGCTTTTGAAGGCATAAGTGACTATAAAAGAAGTTTTCTTCTCAATGAATGCTTTTTGCTTCACGTTTCCCGAGGTAAACATTCAATTATAATCTGTTTTAACCCAAAATGTAAAAAAAATTCAACTTAAAATCAATTATGAGATTATATGATCATTTCAAGGCATAAACAAAGCTTTTGAAGGCATAAGTGACTATAAAAGAAGTTTTCTTCTCAATGAATGGTTTTGGCATCACGTTTCTCGAGGTAAACATTCAATTATAATCTGTTTTAACCCAAAATGTAAAAAAATTCAACTTAAAATAAGTTATAAGATTATATAATCATTTAAGAAAAGAAATAAAGCTTTTGAAGGCATAAGTGACTATAAAACAAGTTTTCTTCTCAATGAATGCTTTTTCCTTCACGTTTCTCGAGGTAAACATTCAATTATAATCTGTTTTAACCCAAAATGTAAAAAAAATCAACTTAAAATAATTTATAAGATTATATAATCATTTAAAGGGAGAAATAAAGCTTTTGAAGGCATAAGTGACTATAAAAGAAGTTTTCTTCTCAATGAATGGTTTTTGCTTCACGTTTCCCGAGGTAAACATTTAATTATAATCTGTTTTAACCCAAAATGTAAAAAAATTCAACTTAAAATAAGTTATAAGATTATATAATCATTTAAGAAAAGAAATAAAGCTTTTGAAGGCATAAGTGACTATAAAACAAGTTTTCTTCTCAATGAATGCTTTTTCCTTCACGTTTCTCGAGGTAAACATTCAATTATAATCTGTTTTAACCCAAAATGTAAAAAAAATCAACTTAAAATAATTTATAAGATTATATAATCATTTAAAGGGAGAAATAAAGCTTTTGAAAGCATAAGTGACTATAAAAGAAGTTTTCTTCTCAATGAATGGTTTTTGCATCACGTTTCACGAGGTAAACATTCAATTATAATCTGTTTTAACCCAAAATGTAAAAAAATTCAACTTAAAATAAGTTATAAGATTATATAATCATTTAAAAAAAGAAATAAAGCTTTTGAAGGCATAAGTGACTATAAAAGAAGTTTTCTTCTCAATGAATGCTTTTTGCTTCACGTTTCTCGAGGTAAACATTCAATTATAATCTGTTTTAACCGAAAATGTAAAAAAAATTCAACTTAAAATCAATTATGAGATTATATGATCATTTCAAGGCATAAATAAAGCTTTTGAAGGCATAAGTGACTATAAAAGAAGTTTTCTTCTCAATGAATGGTTTTTGCATCACGTTTCCCGAGGTAAACATTCAATTATAATCTGTTTTAACCCAAAATGTAAAAAAATTCAACTTAAAATAAGTTATAAGATTATATAATCATTTAAAAAAAGAAATAAAGCTTTTGAAGGCATAAGTGACTATAAAAGAAGTTTTCTTCTCAATGAATGGTTTTTGCTTCACGTTTCCCGAGGTAAACATTCAATTATAATCTGTTTTCACCCAAAATGTAAAAAAAATTCAACTTAAAATCAATTATGAGATTATATGATCATTTCAAGGCATAAATAAAGCTTTTGAAGGCATAAGTGACTATAAAAGAAGTTTTCTTCTCAATGAATGGTTTTTGCATCACGTTTCCCAAGGTAAACATTCAATTATAATCTGTTTTAACCCAAAATGTAAAAAAATTCAACTTAAAATAAGTTATAAGATTATATAATCATTTAAAAAAAGAAATAAAGCTTTTGAAGGCATAAGTGACTATAAAAGAAGTTTTCTTCTCAATGAATGGTTTTTGCTTCACGTTTCCCGAGGTAAACATTCAATTATAATCTGTTTTAACCCAAAATGTAAAAAAAATTCAACTTAAAATCAATTATGGGATTATATGATCATTTCAAGGCATAAATAAAGCTTTTGAAGGCATAAGTGACTATAAAAGAAGTTTTCTTCTCAATGAATGGTTTTTGCATCACGTTTCATGAGGTAAACATTCAATTATAATCTGTTTTAACCCAAAATGTAAAAAAATTCAACTTAAAATAAGTTATAAGATTATATAATCATTTAAAAAAAGAAATAAAGCTTTTGAAGGCATAAGTGACTATAAAAGAAGTTTTCTTCTCAATGAATGCTTTTTGCTTCACGTTTCCCGAGGTAAACATTCAATTATAATCTGTTTTAACCCAAAATGTAAAAAAAATTAAACTTAAAATCAATTATGGGATTATATGATCATTTCAAGGCATAAATAAAGCTTTTGAAGGCATAAGTGACTATAAAAGAAGTTTTCTTCTCAATGAATGGTTTTTGCATCACGTTTCTCGAGGTAAACATTCAATTATAATCTGTTTTAACCCAAAATGTAAAAAAATTCAACTTAAAATAAGTTATAAGATTATATAATCATTTAAAAAAAGAAATAAAGCTTTTGAAGGCATAAGTGACTATAAAAGAAGTTTTCTTCTCAATGAATGCTTTTTGCTTCACGTTTCCCGAGGTAAACATTCAATTATAATCTGTTTTAACCCAAAATGTAAAAAAAATTCAACTTAAAATCAATTATGAGATTATATGATCATTTCAAGGCATAAACAAAGCTTTTGAAGGCATAAGTGACTATAAAAGAAGTTTTCTTCTCAATGAATGGTTTTGGCATCACGTTTCTCGAGGTAAACATTCAATTATAATCTGTTTTAACCCAAAATGTAAAAAAATTCAACTTAAAATAAGTTATAAGATTATATAATCATTTAAGAAAAGAAATAAAGCTTTTGAAGGCATAAGTGACTATAAAACAAGTTTTCTTCTCAATGAATGCTTTTTCCTTCACGTTTCTCGAGGTAAACATTCAATTATAATCTGTTTTAACCCAAAATGTAAAAAAAATCAACTTAAAATAATTTATAAGATTATATAATCATTTAAAGGGAGAAATAAAGCTTTTGAAGGCATAAGTGACTATAAAAGAAGTTTTCTTCTCAATGAATGGTTTTTGCTTCACGTTTCCCGAGGTAAACATTTAATTATAATCTGTTTTAACCCAAAATGTAAAAAAATTCAACTTAAAATAAGTTATAAGATTATATAATCATTTAAGAAAAGAAATAAAGCTTTTGAAGGCATAAGTGACTATAAAACAAGTTTTCTTCTCAATGAATGCTTTTTCCTTCACGTTTCTCGAGGTAAACATTCAATTATAATCTGTTTTAACCCAAAATGTAAAAAAAATCAACTTAAAATAATTTATAAGATTATATAATCATTTAAAGGGAGAAATAAAGCTTTTGAAAGCATAAGTGACTATAAAAGAAGTTTTCTTCTCAATGAATGGTTTTTGCATCACGTTTCACGAGGTAAACATTCAATTATAATCTGTTTTAACCCAAAATGTAAAAAAATTCAACTTAAAATAAGTTATAAGATTATATAATCATTTAAAAAAAGAAATAAAGCTTTTGAAGGCATAAGTGACTATAAAAGAAGTTTTCTTCTCAATGAATGCTTTTTGCTTCACGTTTCTCGAGGTAAACATTCAATTATAATCTGTTTTAACCGAAAATGTAAAAAAAATTCAACTTAAAATCAATTATGAGATTATATGATCATTTCAAGGCATAAATAAAGCTTTTGAAGGCATAAGTGACTATAAAAGAAGTTTTCTTCTCAATGAATGGTTTTTGCATCACGTTTCCCGAGGTAAACATTCAATTATAATCTGTTTTAACCCAAAATGTAAAAAAATTCAACTTAAAATAAGTTATAAGATTATATAATCATTTAAAAAAAGAAATAAAGCTTTTGAAGGCATAAGTGACTATAAAAGAAGTTTTCTTCTCAATGAATGGTTTTTGCTTCACGTTTCCCGAGGTAAACATTCAATTATAATCTGTTTTCACCCAAAATGTAAAAAAAATTCAACTTAAAATCAATTATGAGATTATATGATCATTTCAAGGCATAAATAAAGCTTTTGAAGGCATAAGTGACTATAAAAGAAGTTTTCTTCTCAATGAATGGTTTTTGCATCACGTTTCCCAAGGTAAACATTCAATTATAATCTGTTTTAACCCAAAATGTAAAAAAATTCAACTTAAAATAAGTTATAAGATTATATAATCATTTAAAAAAAGAAATAAAGCTTTTGAAGGCATAAGTGACTATAAAAGAAGTTTTCTTCTCAATGAATGGTTTTTGCTTCACGTTTCCCGAGGTAAACATTCAATTATAATCTGTTTTAACCCAAAATGTAAAAAAAATTCAACTTAAAATCAATTATGGGATTATATGATCATTTCAAGGCATAAATAAAGCTTTTGAAGGCATAAGTGACTATAAAAGAAGTTTTCTTCTCAATGAATGGTTTTTGCATCACGTTTCATGAGGTAAACATTCAATTATAATCTGTTTTAACCCAAAATGTAAAAAAATTCAACTTAAAATAAGTTATAAGATTATATAATCATTTAAAAAAAGAAATAAAGCTTTTGAAGGCATAAGTGACTATAAAAGAAGTTTTCTTCTCAATGAATGGTTTTTGCTTCACGTTTCCCGAGGTAAACATTCAATTATAATCTGTTTTAACCCAAAATGTAAAAAAAATTAAACTTAAAATCAATTATGGGATTATATGATCATTTCAAGGCATAAATAAAGCTTTTGAAGGCATAAGTGACTATAAAAGAAGTTTTCTTCTCAATGAATGGTTTTTGCATCACGTTTCTCGAGGTAAACATTCAATTATAATCTGTTTTAACCCAAAATGTAAAAAAATTCAACTTAAAATAAGTTATAAGATTATATAATCATTTAAAAAAAGAAATAAAGCTTTTGAAGGCATAAGTGACTATAAAAGAAGTTTTCTTCTCAATGAATGCTTTTTGCTTCATGTTTCTCGAGGTAAACATTCAATTATAATCTGTTTTAACCGAAAATGTAAAAAAAATTCAACTTAAAATCAATTATGAGATTATATGATCATTTCAAGGCATAAATAAAGCTTTTGAAGGTATAAGTGACTATAAAAGAAGTTTTCTTCTCAATGAATGGTTTTTGCATCACGTTTCCTGAGGTAAACATTCAATTATAATCTGTTTTAACCCAAAATGTAAAAAAATTCAACTTAAAATAAGTTATAAGATTATATAATCATGTAAAAAAAGAAATAAAGCTTTTGAAGGCATAAGTGACTATAAAAGAAGTTTTCTTCTCAATGAATGCTTTTTGCTTCACGTTTCCCGAGGTAAACATTCAATTATAATCTGTTTTAACCCAAAATGTAAAAAAAATTCAACTTAAAATCAATTATGAGATTATATGATCATTTAAAGGCATAAATAAAGCTTTTGAAGGCATAAGTGACTATAAAAGAAGTTTTCTTCTCAATGAATGCTTTTTGCATCACGTTTCCTGAGGTAAACATTCAATTATAATCTGTTTTAACCCAAAACGTAAAAAAATTCAACTTAAAATAAGTTATAAGAATATATAATCATTTAAAGGGAGAAATAAAGCTTTCGAAGGCATAAGTGACTATAAAAGAAGTTTTCTTCTCAATGAATGGTTTTTGCATCACGTTTCCCGAGGTAAACATTCAATTATAATCTGTTTTAACCCAAAATGTAAAAAAATTCAACTTAAAATAAGTTATAACATTATATAATCATTTAAAAAAAGAAATAAAGCTTTTGAAGGCATAAGTGACTATAAAACAAGTTTTCTTCTCAATGAATGCTTTTTCCTTCACGTTTCTCGAGGTAAACATTCAATTATAATCTGTTTTAACCCAAAACGTAAAAAAAATCAACTTAAAATAAGTTATAAGATTATATAATCATTTAAAGGGAGAAATAAAGCTTTCGAAGGCATAAGTGACTATAAAAGAAGTTTTCTTCTCAATGAATGCTTTTTGCTTCACGTTTCCCGAGGTAAACATTCAATTATAATCTGTTTTAACCCAAAATGTAAAAAAAATTAAACTTAAAATCAATTATGAGATTATATCATCATTTAAAGGCATAAATAAAGCTTTTGAAGGCATAAGTGACTATAAAAGAAGTTTTCTTCTCAATGAATGGTTTTTGCATCACGTTTCCCGAGGTAAAAATTCAATTATAATCTGTTTTAACTCAAAATGTAAAAAAAATCAACTTAAAATAAGTTATAAGATTATATAATCATTTAAAGGGAGAAATAAAGCTTTTGAAGGCATAAGTGACAATAAAAGAAGTTTTCTTCTCAATGAATGGTTTTGGCATCACGTTTCCCGAGGGAAACATTCAATTATAATCTGTTTTAGCCCAAAACGTAAAAAAATTCAACTTAAAATAAGTTATAAGATTATATAATCATTTAAAGGGAGAAATAAAGCTTTTGATGGAATAAGTGACTATAAAAGAAGTTTTCTTCTCAATGAATGCTTTTTGCTTCACGTTTCCCGAGGTAAACATTCAATTATAATCTGTTTTAACCCAAAATGTAAAAAAAATTCAACTTAAAATCAATTATGAGATTATATCATCATTTAAAGGCATAAATAAAGCTTTTGAAGGCATAAGTGACTATAAAAGAAGTTTTCTTCTCAATGAATGGTTTTTGCATCACGTTTCTCGAGGTAAACAATCAATTATAATTTGTTTTAACTAAAAATGTAAAAAAATTCAACTAAAAATTAATTATGAGATTATATGATCATTTAAAGCCATAAATAAAGCTTTTGAAGGCATAAGTGACAATAAAAGAAGCTTTCTTCTCATTGAATGCTTTTTCCTTCACGTTTCCCAAGGTAAACATTCAATTGTAATCTGTTTTACCCCAAAATGTAAAAAAATTCAACTTAAAATAAGTTATAAGATTATATAATCATTTAAAGGGAGAAATAAAGCTTTTTAAGGCATAAGTGACTATAAAAGAAGTTTTCTTCTCAATGAATGCTTTTTCCTTCATGTTTCCCAAGGTAAACATTCAATTATAATCTGTTTTAACCCAAAATGTAAAAAAATTCAACTTAAAATAAGTTATAAGATTATATAATCATTTAAAGGGAGAAATAAAGCTTTTGAAGGCATAAGTGACTATAAAAGAAGTTTTCTTCTCAATGAATGGTTTTTGCATCACGTTTCTCGAGGTAAACATTCAATTATAATCTGTTTTAACCCAAAATGTAAAAAAATTCAACTTAAAATAAGTTATAAGATTATATAATCATTTAAAAAAAGAAATAAAGCTTTTGAAGGCATAAGTGACTATAAAAGAAGTTTTTCTTTTCAATGAATGGTTTTTGCATCACGTTTCCCGAGGTAAACATTCAATTATAATCTGTTTTAACCCAAAACGTAAAAATATTCAACTTAAAATAAGTTAAAAGATTATATAATCATTTAAAGGGAGAAATAAAGCTTTTGAAGGCATAAGTGACTATAAAAGAAGTTTTCTTCTCAATGAATGGTTTTTGCATCACGTTTCTCGAGGTAAACATTCAATTATAATCTGTTTTAACCCAAAATGTAAAAAAATTCAACTTAAAATAAGTTATAAGATTATATAATCATTTAAAAAAAGAAATAAAGCTTTTGAAGGCATAAGTGACTATAAAAGAAGTTTTCTTCTCAATGAATGCTTTTTCCTTCACGTTTCTCGAGGTAAACATTCAATTATAATCTGTTTTAACCCAAAATGTAAAAAAATTCAACTTAAAATAAGTTATAAGATTATATAATCATTTAAAGGGAGAAATAAAGCTTTTGAAGGCATAAGTGACTATAAAAGAACTTTTCTTCTCAATGAATGGTTTTTGCATCACGTTTCCCGAGGTAAACATTCAATTATAATCTGTTTTAACTAAAAATGTAAAAAAATTCAACTTAAAATCAATTATGAGATTATATGATCATTTAAAGGCATAAGTAAAGCTTTTGAAGGCATAAGTGACAATAAAAGAAGTTTTCTTCTCAATGAATGCTTTTTCCTTCACGTTTCCCAAGGTAAACATTCAATTATAATCTGTTTTAACCCAAAATGTAAAAAAATTCAACTTAAAATAAGTTATAAGATTATATAATCATTTAAAGGGAGAAATAAAGCTTTTGAAGGCATAAGTGACTATAAAAGAAGTTTTCTTCTCAATGAATGCTTTTTGCTTCACGTTTCCCGAGGTAAACATTCAATTATAATCTGTTTTAACTCAAAATGTAAAAAAATTCAACTTGAAATAAGTTATAAGATTATATAATCATTTAAAAAAAGAAATAAAGCTTTTGAAGGCATAAGTGACTATAAAAGAAGTTTTCTTCTCAATGAATGGTTTTTGCTTCACGTTTCCCGAGGTAAACATTCAATTATAATCTGTTTTAACCCAAAATGTAAAAAAAATTCAACCTAAAATCAATTATGAGATTATATGATCATTTCAAGGCATAAACAAAGCTTTTGAAGGCATAAGTGACTATAAAAGAAGTTTTCTTCTCAATGAATGGTTTTTGCATCACGTTTCTCGAGGTAAACATTCAATTATAATCTGTTTTAACCCAAAATGTAAAAAAATTCAACTTAAAATAAGTTATAAGATTATATAATCATTTAAAAAAAGAAATAAAGCTTTTGAAGGCATAAGTGACTATAAAAGAAGTTTTCTTCTCAATGAATGGTTTTTGCATCACGTTTCTCAAGGTAAACATTCAATTATAATCTGTTTTAACTAAAAATGTAAAAAAATTCAACTTAAAATCAATTATGAGATTATATGATCATTTAAAGGCATAAATAAAGCTTTTGAAGGCATAAGTGACTATAAAAGAAGTTTTCTTCTCAATGAATGGTTTTTGCTTCACGTTTCCCGAGGTAAACATTCAATTATAATCTGTTTTAACCCAAAATGTAAAAAAAATTCAACTTAAAATCAATTATGAGATTATATGATCATTTCAAGGCATAAATAAAGCTTTTGAAGGCATAAGTGACTATAAAAGAAGTTTTCTTCTCAATGAATGGTTTTTGCATCACGTTTCCCGAGGTAAACATTCAACTATAATCTGTTTTAACCCAAAATGTAAAAAAATTCAACTTAAAATAAGTTATAAGATTATATAATCATTTAAAAAAAGAAATAAAGCTTTTGAAGGCATAAGTGACTATAAAAGAAGTTTCTTCTCAATGAATGGTTTTTGCTTCACGTTTTCCGAGGTAAACATTCAATTATAATCTGTTTTAACCCAAAATGTAAAAAAAATTCAACTTAAAATCAATTATGAGATTATATGATCATTTAAAGGCATAAATAAAGCTTTTGAAGGCATAAGTGACTATAAAAGAAGTTTTTCTTTTCAATGAATGGTTTTTGCATCACGTTTCCCGAGGTAAACATTCAATTATAATCTGTTTTAACCCAAAACGTAAAAAAATTCAACTTAAAATAAGTTAAAAGATTATATAATCATTTAAAGGGAGAAATAAAGCTTTTGAAGGCATAAGTGACTATAAAAGAAGTTTTCTTCTCAATGAATGGTTTTTGCATCACGTTTCTCGAGGTAAACATTCAATTATAATCTGTTTTAACCCAAAATGTAAAAAAATTCAACTTAAAATAAGTTATAAGATTATATAATCATTTAAAAAAAGAAATAAAGCTTTTGAAGGCATAAGTGACTATAAAAGAAGTTTTCTTCTCAATGAATGCTTTTTCCTTCACGTTTCTCGAGGTAAACATTCAATTATAATCTGTTTTAACCCAAAATGTAAAAAAATTCAACTTAAAATAAGTTATAAGATTATATAATCATTTAAAGGGAGAAATAAAGCTTTTGAAGGCATAAGTGACTATAAAAGAACTTTTCTTCTCAATGAATGGTTTTTGCATCACGTTTCCCGAGGTAAACATTCAATTATAATCTGTTTTAACTAAAAATGTAAAAAAATTCAACTTAAAATCAATTATGAGATTATATGATCATTTAAAGGCATAAGTAAAGCTTTTGAAGGCATAAGTGACAATAAAAGAAGTTTTCTTCTCAATGAATGCTTTTTCCTTCACGTTTCCCAAGGTAAACATTCAATTATAATCTGTTTTAACCCAAAATGTAAAAAAAATCAACTTAAAATAAGTTATAAGATTATATAATCATTTAAAGGGAGAAATAAAGCTTTTGAAGGCATAAGTGACTATAAAAGAAGTTTTCTTCTCAATGAATGGTTTTTGCATCACGTTTCTCGAGGTAAACATTCAATTATAATCTGTTTTAACCCAAAATGTAAAAAAATTCAACTTAAAATAAGTTATAAGATTATATAATCATTTAAGAAAAGAAATAAAGCTTTTGAAGGCATAAGTGACTATAAAACAAGTTTTCTTCTCAATGAATGCTTTTTCCTTCACGTTTCTCGAGGTAAACATTCAATTATAATCTGTTTTAACCCAAAATATAAAAAAAATCAACTTAAAATAAGTTATAAGATTATATAATCATTTAAAGGGAGAAATAAAGCTTTTGAAGGCATAAGTGACTATAAAAGAAGTTTTCTTCTCAATGAATGGTTTTTGCTTCACGTTTCCCGAGGTAAACATTCAATTATAATCTGTTTTAACCCAAAATGTAAAAAAAATTCAACTTAAAATCAATTATGAGATTATATGATCATTTCAAGGCATAAATAAAGCTTTTGAAGGCATAAGTGACTATAAAAGAACTTTTCTTCTCAATGAATGGTTTTTGCATCACGTTTCTCGAGGTAAACATTCAATTATAATCTGTTTTAACCCAAAATGTAAAAAAAATCAACTTAAAATAAGTTATAAGATTATATAATCATTTAAAAAAAGAAATAAAGCTTTTGAAGGCATAAGTTACTATAAAAGAAGTTTTCTTCTCAATGAATGCTTTTTGCTTCACGTTTCCCGAGGTAAACATTCAATTATAATCTGTTTTAACCCAAAATGTAAAAAAAATTCAACTTAAAATCAATTATGGGATTATATGATCATTTCAAGGCATAAATAAAGCTTTTGAAGGCATAAGTGACTATAAAATAAGTTTTCTTCTCAATGAATGGTTTTTGCATCACGTTTCACGAGGTAAACATTCAATTATAATCTGTTTTAACCCAAAATGTAAAAAAATTCAACTTAAAATAAGTTATAAGATTATATAATCATTTAAAAAAAGAAATAAAGCATTTGAAGGCATAAGTGACTATAAAAGAAGTTTTCTTCTCAATGAATGCTTTTTGCTTCACGTTTCCCGAGGTAAACATTCAATTATAATCTGTTTTAACCCAAAATGTAAAAAAAATTCAACTTAAAATCAATTATGGGATTATATGATCATTTCAAGGCATAAATAAAGCTTTTGAAGGCATAAGTGACTATAAAAGAAGTTTTCTTCTCAATGAATGGTTTTTGCATCACGTTTCTCGAGGTAAACATTCAATTATAATCTGTTTTAACCCAAAATGTAAAAAAATTCAACTTAAAATAAGTTATAAGATTATATAATCATTTAAAAAAAGAAATAAAGCTTTTGAAGGCATAAGTGACTATAAAAGAAGTTTTCTTCTCAATGAATGCTTTTTGCTTCACGTTTCCCGAGGTAAACATTCAATTATAATCTGTTTTAACCCAAAATGTAAAAAAAATTCAACTTAAAATCAATTATGAGATTATATGATCATTTCAAGGCATAAACAAAGCTTTTGAAGGCATAAGTGACTATAAAAGAAGTTTTCTTCTCAATGAATGGTTTTGGCATCACGTTTCTCGAGGTAAACATTCAATTATAATCTGTTTTAACCCAAAATGTAAAAAAATTCAACTTAAAATAAGTTATAAGATTATATAATCATTTAAGAAAAGAAATAAAGCTTTTGAAGGCATAAGTGACTATAAAACAAGTTTTCTTCTCAATGAATGCTTTTTCCTTCACGTTTCTCGAGGTAAACATTCAATTATAATCTGTTTTAACCCAAAATGTAAAAAAAATCAACTTAAAATAATTTATAAGATTATATAATCATTTAAAGGGAGAAATAAAGCTTTTGAAGGCATAAGTGACTATAAAAGAAGTTTTCTTCTCAATGAATGGTTTTTGCTTCACGTTTCCCGAGGTAAACATTCAATTATAATCTGTTTTAACCCAAAATGTAAAAAAATTCAACTTAAAATAAGTTATAAGATTATATAATCATTTAAGAAAAGAAATAAAGCTTTTGAAGGCATAAGTGACTATAAAACAAGTTTTCTTCTCAATGAATGCTTTTTCCTTCACGTTTCTCGAGGTAAACATTCAATTATAATCTGTTTTAACCCAAAATGTAAAAAAAATCAACTTAAAATAATTTATAAGATTATATAATCATTTAAAGGGAGAAATAAAGCTTTTGAAGGCATAAGTGACTATAAAAGAAGTTTTCTTCTCAATGAATGGTTTTTGCATCACGTTTCACGAGGTAAACATTCAATTATAATCTGTTTTAACCCAAAATGTAAAAAAATTCAACTTAAAATAAGTTATAAGATTATATAATCATTTAAAAAAAGAAATAAAGCTTTTGAAGGCATAAGTGACTATAAAAGAAGTTTTCTTCTCAATGAATGCTTTTTGCTTCACGTTTCTCGAGGTAAACATTCAATTATAATCTGTTTTAACCGAAAATGTAAAAAAAATTCAACTTAAAATCAATTATGAGATTATATGATCATTTCAAGGCATAAATAAAGCTTTTGAAGGCATAAGTGACTATAAAAGAAGTTTTCTTCCCAATGAATGGTTTTTGCATCACGTTTCCCGAGGTAAACATTCAATTATAATCTGTTTTAACCCAAAATGTAAAAAAATTCAACTTAAAATAAGTTATAAGATTATATAATCATTTAAAAAAAGAAATAAAGCTTTTGAAGGCATAAGTGACTATAAAAGAAGTTTTCTTCTCAATGAATGGTTTTTGCTTCACGTTTCCCGAGGTAAACATTCAATTATAATCTGTTTTAACCCAAAATGTAAAAAAAATTCAACTTAAAATCAATTATGAGATTATATGATCATTTCAAGGCATAAATAAAGCTTTTGAAGGCATAAGTGACTATAAAAGAAGTTTTCTTCTCAATGAATGGTTTTTGCATCACGTTTCCCGAGGTAAACATTCAATTATAATCTGTTTTAACCCAAAATGTAAAAAAATTCAACTTAAAATAAGTTATAAGATTATATAATCATTTAAAAAAAGAAATAAAGCTTTTGAAGGCATAAGTGACTATAAAAGAAGTTTTCTTCTCAATGAATGCTTTTTCCTTGACGTTTCTCGAGGTAAACATTCAATTATAATCTGTTTTAACCCAAAATGTAAAAAAAATTCAACTTAAAATCAATTATGAGATTATATGATCATTTCAAGGCATAAACAAAGCTTTTGAAGGCATAAGTGACTATAAAAGAAGTTTTCTTCTCAATGAATGGTTTTTGCATCACGTTTCTCGAGGTAAACATTCAATTATAATCTGTTTTAACCCAAAATGTAAAAAAATTCAACTTAAAATAAGTTATAAGATTATATAATCATTTAAGAAAAGAAATAAAGCTTTTGAAGGCATAAGTGACTATAAAACAAGTTTTCTTCTCAATGAATGCTTTTTCCTTCACGTTTCTCGAGGTAAACATTCAATTATAATCTGTTTTAACCCAAAATGTAAAAAAATTCAACTTAAAATAAGTTATAAGAATATATAATCATTTAAAGGGAGAAATAAAGCTTTCGAAGGCATAAGTGACTATAAAAGAAGTTTTCTTCTCAATGAATGGTTTTTGCATCACGTTTCCCGAGGTAAACATTCAATTATAATCTGTTTTAACCCAAAATGTAAAAAAATTCAACTTAAAATAAGTTAAAGATTATATAATCATTTAAAAAAAGAAATAAAGCTTTTGAAGGCATAAGTGACTATAAAAGAAGTTTTCTTCTCAATGAATGCTTTTTCCTTGACGTTTCTCGAGGTAAACATTCAATTATAATCTGTTTTAACCCAAAATGTAAAAAAAAATTCAACTTAAAATTAATTATGAGATTATATGATCATTTCAAGGCATAAACAAAGCTTTTGAAGGCATAAGTGACTATAAAAGAAGTTTTCTTCTCAATGAATGGTTTTTGCATCACGTTTCTCGAGGTAAACATTCAATTATAATCTGTTTTAACCCAAAATGTAAAAAAATTCAACTTAAAATAAGTTATAAGATTATATAATCATTTAAAAAAAGAAATAAAGCTTTTGAAGGCATAAGTGACTATAAAAGAAGTTTTCTTCTCAATGAATGCTTTTTGCTTCACGTTTCTCGAGGTAAACATTCAATTATAATCTGTTTTAACCGAAAATGTAAAAAAAATTCAACTTAAAATCAATTATGAGATTATATGATCATTTCAAGGCATAAATAAAGCTTTTGAAGGCATAAGTGACTATAAAAGAAGTTTTCTTCCCAATGAATGGTTTTTGCATCACGTTTCCCGAGGTAAACATTCAATTATAATCTGTTTTAACCCAAAATGTAAAAAAATTCAACTTAAAATAAGTTATAAGATTATATAATCATTTAAAAAAAGAAATAAAGCTTTTGAAGGCATAAGTGACTATAAAAGAAGTTTTCTTCTCAATGAATGGTTTTTGCTTCACGTTTCCCGAGGTAAACATTCAATTATAATCTGTTTTAACCGAAAATGTAAAAAAAATTCAACTTAAAATCAATTATGAGATTATATGATCATTTCAAGGCATAAATAAAGCTTTTGAAGGCATAAGTGACAATAAAAGAAGTTTTCTTCTCAATGAATGGTTTTTGCATCACGTTTCCCAAGGTAAACATTCAATTATAATCTGTTTTAACCCAAAATGTAAAAAAATTCAACTTAAAATAAGTTATAAGATTATATAATCATTTAAAAAAAGAAATAAAGCTTTTGAAGGCATAAGTGACTATAAAAGAAGTTTTCTTCTCAATGAATGCTTTTTCCTTGACGTTTCTCGAGGTAAACATTCAATTATAATCTGTTTTAACCCAAAATGTAAAAAAAATTCAACTTAAAATCAATTATGAGATTATATGATCATTTCAAGGCATAAACAAAGCTTTTGAAGGCATAAGTGACTATAAAAGAAGTTTTCTTCTCAATGAATGGTTTTTGCATCACGTTTCTCGAGGTAAACATTCAATTATAATCTGTTTTAACCCAAAATGTAAAAAAATTCAACTTAAAATAAGTTATAAGATTATATAATCATTTAAGAAAAGAAATAAAGCTTTTGAAGGCATAAGTGACTATAAAACAAGTTTTCTTCTCAATGAATGCTTTTTCCTTCACGTTTCTCGAGGTAAACATTCAATTATAATCTGTTTTAACCCAAAATGTAAAAAAATTCAACTTAAAATAAGTTATAAGAATATATAATCATTTAAAGGGAGAAATAAAGCTTTCGAAGGCAATAGTGACTATAAAAGAAGTTTTCTTCTCAATGAATGGTTTTTGCATCACGTTTCCCAAGGTAAACATTCAATTATAATCTGTTTTAACCCAAAATGTAAAAAAATTCAACTTAAAATAAGTTAAAGATTATATAATCATTTAAAAAAAGAAATAAAGCTTTTGAAGGCATAAGTGACTATAAAAGAAGTTTTCTTCTCAATGAATGCTTTTTCCTTGACGTTTCTCGAGGTAAACATTCAATTATAATCTGTTTTAACCCAAAATGTAAAAAAAATTCAACTTAAAATCAATTATGAGATTATATGATCATTTCAAGGCATAAACAAAGCTTTTGAAGGCATAAGTGACTATAAAAGAAGTTTTCTTCTCAATGAATGGTTTTTGCATCACGTTTCTCGAGGTAAACATTCAATTGTAATCTGTTTTAACCCAAAATGTAAAAAAATTCAACTTAAAATAAGTTATAAGATTATATAATCATTTAAGAAAAGAAATAAAGCTTTTGAAGGCATAAGTGACTATAAAAGAAGTTTTCTTCTCAATGAATGCTTTTTCCTTGACGTTTCTCGAGGTAAACATTCAATTATAATCTGTTTTAACCCAAAATGTAAAAAAAATTCAACTTAAAATCAATTATGAGATTATATGATCATTTCAAGGCATAAACAAAGCTTTTGAAGGCATAAGTGACTATAAAAGAAGTTTTCTTCTCAATGAATGCTTTTTCCTTCACGTTTCTCGAGGTAAACATTCAATTATAATCTGTTTTAACCCAAAATGTAAAAAAATTCAACTTAAAATAAGTTATAAGATTATATAATCATTTAAAGGGAGAAATAAAGCTTTTGAAGGCATAAGTGACTATAAAAGAAGTTTTCTTCTCAATGAATGGTTTTTGCTTCACGTTTCCCGAGGTAAACATTCAATTATAATCTGTTTTAACCCAAAATGTAAAAAAAATTCAACTTAAAATCAATTATGAGATTATATGAGAATTTCAAGGCATAAATAAAGCTTTTGAAGGCATAAGTGACTATAAAAGAAGTTTTCTTCTCAATGAATGGTTTTTGCATCACGTTTCTCGAGGTAAACATTCAATTATAATCTGTTTTAACCCAAAATGTAAAAAAATTCAACTTAAAATAAGTTATAAGATTATATAATCATTTAAAAAAAGAAATAAAGCTTTTGAAGGCATAAGTGACTATAAAAGAAGTTTTCTTCTCAATGAATGCTTTTTGCTTCACGTTTCTCGAGGTAAACATTCAATTATAATCTGTTTTAACCGAAAATGTAAAAAAAATTCAACTTAAAATCAATTATGAGATTATATGATCATTTCAAGGCATAAATAAAGCTTTTGAAGGTATAAGTGACTATAAAAGAAGTTTTCTTCTCAATGAATGGTTTTTGCATCACGTTTCCCGAGGTAAACATTCAATTATAATCTGTTTTAACCCAAAATGTAAAAAAATTCAACTTAAAATAAGTTATAAGATTATATAATCATTTAAAAAAAGAAATAAAGCTTTTGAAGGCATAAGTGACTATAAAAGAAGTTTTCTTCTCAATGAATGCTTTTTGCTTCACGTTTCCCGAGGTAAACATTCAATTATAATCTGTTTTAACCCAAAATGTAAAAAAAATTCAACTTAAAATCAATTATGAGATTATATGATCATTTAAAGGCATAAATAAAGCTTTTGAAGGCATAAGTGACTATAAAAGAAGTTTTCTTCTCAATGAATGCTTTTTGCATCACGTTTCCTGAGGTAAACATTCAATTATAATCTGTTTTAACCCAAAACGTAAAAAAATTCAACTTAAAATAAGTTATAAGAATATATAATCATTTAAAGGGAGAAATAAAGCTTTCGAAGGCATAAGTGACTATAAAAGAAGTTTTCTTCTCAATGAATGGTTTTTGCATCACGTTTCCCGAGGTAAACATTCAATTATAATCTGTTTTAACCCAAAATGTAAAAAAATTCAACTTAAAATAAGTTATAACATTATATAATCATTTAAAAAAAGAAATAAAGCTTTTGAAGGCATAAGTGACTATAAAAGAAGTTTTCTTCTCAATGAATGCTTTTTCCTTCATGTTTCTCGAGGTAAACATTCAATTATAATCTGTTTTAACCCAAAACGTAAAAAAAATCAACTTAAAATAAGTTATAAGATTATATAATCATTTAAAGGGAGAAATAAAGCTTTCGAAGGCATAAGTGACTATAAAAGAAGTTTTCTTCTCAATGAATGCTTTTTGCTTCACGTTTCCCGAGGTAAACATTCAATTATAATCTGTTTTAACCCAAAATGTAAAAAAAATTCAACTTAAAATCAATTATGAGATTATATCATCATTTAAAGGCATAAATAAAGCTTTTGAAGGCATAAGTGACTATAAAAGAAGTTTTCTTCTCAATGAATGGTTTTTGCATCACGTTTCCCGAGGTAAACATTCAATTATAATCTGTTTTAACCCAAAATGTAAAAAAAATCAACTTAAAATAAGTTATAAGATTATATAATCATTTAAAGGGAGAAATAAAGCTTTTGAAGGCATAAGTGACAATAAAAGAAGTTTTCTTCTCAATGAATGGTTTTTGCATCACGTTTCCCGAGGGAAACATTCAATTATAATCTGTTTTAGCCCAAAACGTAAAAAAATTCAACTTAAAATAAGTTATAAGATTATATAATCATTTAAAGGGAGAAATAAAGCTTTTGATGGAATAAGTGACTATAAAAGAAGTTTTCTTCTCAATGAATGGTTTTTGCATCACGTTTCCCGAGGAAAACATTCAATTATAATCTGTTTTAACTAAAAATGTAAAAAAATTCAACTTAAAATCAATTATGAGATTATATGATCATTTAAAGGCATAAATAAAGCTTTTGAAGGCATAAGTGACTATAAAAGAAGTTTTCTTCTCAATGAATGCTTTTTCCTTCACGTTTCCCAAGGTAAACATTCAATTATAATCTGTTTTACCCCAAAATGTAAAAAAATTCAACTTAAAATAAATTATAAGATTATATAATCATTTAAAGGGAGAAATAAAGCTTTTGAAGGCATAAGTGACAATAAAAGAAGTTTTCTTCTCAATGGATGCTTTTTCCTTCACGTTTCCCACGGTAAACATTCAATTAGAATCTGTTTTAACCCAAAATGTAAAAAAATTCAACTTAAAATAAGTTATAAGATTATATAATCATTTAAAAAAAGAAATAAAGCTTTTGAAGGCATAAGTGACTATAAAACAAGTTTTCTTCTCAATGAATGCTTTTTCCTTCACGTTTCTCGAGGTAAACATTCAATTATAATCTGTTTTAACCCAAAATATAAAAAAAATCAACTTAAAATAAGTTATAAGATTATATAATCATTTAAAGGGAGAAATAAAGCTTTTGAAGGCATAAGTGACTATAAAAGAAGTTTTCTTCTCAATGAATGGTTTTTGCATCACGTTTCTCGAGGTAAACATTCAATTATAATCTGTTTTAACCCAAAATGTAAAAAAATTCAACTTAAAATAAGTTATAAGATTATATAATCATTTAAAAAAAGAAATAAAGCTTTTGAAGGCATAAGTGACTATAAAACAAGTTTTCTTCTCAATGAATGCTTTTTCCTTCACGTTTCTCGAGGTAAACATTCAATTATAATCTGTTTTAACCCAAAATATAAAAAAAATCAACTTAAAATAAGTTATAAGATTATATAATCATTTAAAGGGAGAAATAAAGCTTTTGAAGGCATAAGTGACTATAAAAGAAGTTTTCTTCTCAATGAATGGTTTTTGCATCACGTTTCTCGAGGTAAACATTCAATTATAATCTGTTTTAACCCAAAATGTAAAAAAATTCAACTTAAAATAAGTTATAAGATTATATAATCATTTAAGAAAAGAAATAAAGCTTTTGAAGGCATAAGTGACTATAAAACAAGTTTTCTTCTCAATGAATGCTTTTTCCTTCACGTTTCTCGAGGTAAACATTCAATTATAATCTGTTTTAACCCAAAATATAAAAAAAATCAACTTAAAATAAGTTATAAGATTATATAATCATTTAAAGGGAGAAATAAAGCTTTTGAAGGCATAAGTGACTATAAAAGAAGTTTTCTTCTCAATGAATGCTTTTTCCTTCACGTTTCCCAAGGTAAACATTCAATTATAATCTGTTTTAACCCAAAATGTAAAAAAAATCAACTTAAAATAAGTTATAAGATTATATAATCATTTAAAGGGAGAAATAAAGCTTTTGAAGGCATAAGTGACTATAAAAGAAGTTTTCTTCTCAATGAATGGTTTTTGCATCACGTTTCTCGAGGTAAACATTCAATTATAATCTGTTTTAACCCAAAATGTAAAAAAATTCAACTTAAAATAAGTTATAAGATTATATAATCATTTAAGAAAAGAAATAAAGCTTTTGAAGGCATAAGTGACTATAAAACAAGTTTTCTTCTCAATGAATGCTTTTTCCTTCACGTTTCTCGAGGTAAACATTCAATTATAATCTGTTTTAACCCAAAATATAAAAAAAATCAACTTAAAATAAGTTATAAGATTATATAATCATTTAAAGGGAGAAATAAAGCTTTTGAAGGCATAAGTGACTATAAAAGAAGTTTTCTTCTCAATGAATGGTTTTTGCTTCACGTTTCCCGAGGTAAACATTCAATTATAATCTGTTTTAACCCAAAATGTAAAAAAAATTCAACTTAAAATCAATTATGAGATTATATGATCATTTCAAGGCATAAATAAAGCTTTTGAAGGCATAAGTGACTATAAAAGAACTTTTCTTCTCAATCAATGGTTTTTGCATCACGTTTCTCGAGGTAAACATTCAATTATAATCTGTTTTAACCCAAAATGTAAAAAAAATCAACTTAAAATAATTTATAAGATTATATAATCATTTAAAGGGAGAAATAAAGCTTTTGAAGGCATAAGTGACTATAAAAGAAGTTTTCTTCTCAATGAATGGTTTTTGCTTCACGTTTCCCGAGGTAAACATTCAATTATAATCTGTTTTAACCCAAAATGTAAAAAAATTCAACTTAAAATAAGTTATAAGATTATATAATCATTTAAGAAAAGAAATAAAGCTTTTGAAGGCATAAGTGACTATAAAACAAGTTTTCTTCTCAATGAATGCTTTTTCCTTCACGTTTCTCGAGGTAAACATTCAATTATAATCTGTTTTAACCCAAAATGTAAAAAAAATCAACTTAAAATAATTTATAAGATTATATAATCATTTAAAGGGAGAAATAAAGCTTTTGAAGGCATAAGTGACTATAAAAGAAGTTTTCTTCTCAATGAATGGTTTTTGCATCACGTTTCACGAGGTAAACATTCAATTATAATCTGTTTTAACCCAAAATGTAAAAAAATTCAACTTAAAATAAGTTATAAGATTATATAATCATTTAAAAAAAGAAATAAAGCTTTTGAAGGCATAAGTGACTATAAAAGAAGTTTTCTTCTCAATGAATGCTTTTTGCTTCACGTTTCTCGAGGTAAACATTCAATTATAATCTGTTTTAACCGAAAATGTAAAAAAAATTCAACTTAAAATCAATTATGAGATTATATGATCATTTCAAGGCATAAATAAAGCTTTTGAAGGCATAAGTGACTATAAAAGAAGTTTTCTTCCCAATGAATGGTTTTTGCATCACGTTTCCCGAGGTAAACATTCAATTATAATCTGTTTTAACCCAAAATGTAAAAAAATTCAACTTAAAATAAGTTATAAGATTATATAATCATTTAAAAAAAGAAATAAAGCTTTTGAAGGCATAAGTGACTATAAAAGAAGTTTTCTTCTCAATGAATGGTTTTTGCTTCACGTTTCCCGAGGTAAACATTCAATTATAATCTGTTTTAACCCAAAATGTAAAAAAAATTCAACTTAAAATCAATTATGAGATTATATGATCATTTCAAGGCATAAATAAAGCTTTTGAAGGCATAAGTGACTATAAAAGAAGTTTTCTTCTCAATGAATGGTTTTTGCATCACGTTTCCCGAGGTAAACATTCAATTATAATCTGTTTTAACCCAAAATGTAAAAAAATTCAACTTAAAATAAGTTATAAGATTATATAATCATTTAAAAAAAGAAATAAAGCTTTTGAAGGCATAAGTGACTATAAAAGAAGTTTTCTTCTCAATGAATGCTTTTTCCTTGACGTTTCTCGAGGTAAACATTCAATTATAATCTGTTTTAACCCAAAATGTAAAAAAAATTCAACTTAAAATCAATTATGAGATTATATGATCATTTCAAGGCATAAACAAAGCTTTTGAAGGCATAAGTGACTATAAAAGAAGTTTTCTTCTCAATGAATGGTTTTTGCATCACGTTTCTCGAGGTAAACATTCAATTATAATCTGTTTTAACCCAAAATGTAAAAAAATTCAACTTAAAATAAGTTATAAGATTATATAATCATTTAAGAAAAGAAATAAAGCTTTTGAAGGCATAAGTGACTATAAAACAAGTTTTCTTCTCAATGAATGCTTTTTCCTTCACGTTTCTCGAGGTAAACATTCAATTATAATCTGTTTTAACCCAAAATGTAAAAAAATTCAACTTAAAATAAGTTATAAGAATATATAATCATTTAAAGGGAGAAATAAAGCTTTCGAAGGCATAAGTGACTATAAAAGAAGTTTTCTTCTCAATGAATGGTTTTTGCATCACGTTTCCCGAGGTAAACATTCAATTATAATCTGTTTTAACCCAAAATGTAAAAAAATTCAACTTAAAATAAGTTAAAGATTATATAATCATTTAAAAAAAGAAATAAAGCTTTTGAAGGCATAAGTGACTATAAAAGAAGTTTTCTTCTCAATGAATGCTTTTTCCTTGACGTTTCTCGAGGTAAACATTCAATTATAATCTGTTTTAACCCAAAATGTAAAAAAAATTCAACTTAAAATTAATTATGAGATTATATGATCATTTCAAGGCATAAACAAAGCTTTTGAAGGCATAAGTGACTATAAAAGAAGTTTTCTTCTCAATGAATGGTTTTTGCATCACGTTTCTCGAGGTAAACATTCAATTATAATCTGTTTTAACCCAAAATGTAAAAAAATTCAACTTAAAATAAGTTATAAGATTATATAATCATTTAAAAAAAGAAATAAAGCTTTTGAAGGCATAAGTGACTATAAAAGAAGTTTTCTTCTCAATGAATGCTTTTTGCTTCACGTTTCTCGAGGTAAACATTCAATTATAATCTGTTTTAACCGAAAATGTAAAAAAAATTCAACTTAAAATCAATTATGAGATTATATGATCATTTCAAGGCATAAATAAAGCTTTTGAAGGCATAAGTGACTATAAAAGAAGTTTTCTTCCCAATGAATGGTTTTTGCATCACGTTTCCCGAGGTAAACATTCAATTATAATCTGTTTTAACCCAAAATGTAAAAAAATTCAACTTAAAATAAGTTATAAGATTATATAATCATTTAAAAAAAGAAATAAAGCTTTTGAAGGCATAAGTGACTATAAAAGAAGTTTTCTTCTCAATGAATGGTTTTTGCTTCACGTTTCCCGAGGTAAACATTCAATTATAATCTGTTTTAACCGAAAATGTAAAAAAAATTCAACTTAAAATCAATTATGAGATTATATGATCATTTCAAGGCATAAATAAAGCTTTTGAAGGCATAAGTGACAATAAAAGAAGTTTTCTTCTCAATGAATGGTTTTTGCATCACGTTTCCCAAGGTAAACATTCAATTATAATCTGTTTTAACCCAAAATGTAAAAAAATTCAACTTAAAATAAGTTATAAGATTATATAATCATTTAAAAAAAGAAATAAAGCTTTTGAAGGCATAAGTGACTATAAAAGAAGTTTTCTTCTCAATGAATGGTTTTTGCTTCACGTTTCCCGAGGTAAACATTCAATTATAATCTGTTTTAACCCAAAATGTAAAAAAAATTCAACTTAAAATCAATTATGAGATTATATGATCATTTCAAGGCATAAATAAAGCTTTTGAAGGCATAAGTGACTATAAAAGAAGTTTTCTTCTCAATGAATGGTTTTTGCATCACGTTTCCCGAGGTAAACATTCAATTATAATCTGTTTTAACCCAAAATGTAAAAAAATTCAACTTAAAATAAGTTATAAGATTATATAATCATTTAAAAAAAGAAATAAAGCTTTTGAAGGCATAAGTGACTATAAAAGAAGTTTTCTTCTCAATGAATGCTTTTTCCTTGACGTTTCTCGAGGTAAACATTCAATTATAATCTGTTTTAACCCAAAATGTAAAAAAAATTCAACTTAAAATCAATTATGAGATTATATGATCATTTCAAGGCATAAACAAAGCTTTTGAAGGCATAAGTGACTATAAAAGAAGTTTTCTTCTCAATGAATGGTTTTTGCATCACGTTTCTCGAGGTAAACATTCAATTATAATCTGTTTTAACCCAAAATGTAAAAAAATTCAACTTAAAATAAGTTATAAGATTATATAATCATTTAAGAAAAGAAATAAAGCTTTTGAAGGCATAAGTGACTATAAAACAAGTTTTCTTCTCAATGAATGCTTTTTCCTTCACGTTTCTCGAGGTAAACATTCAATTATAATCTGTTTTAACCCAAAATGTAAAAAAATTCAACTTAAAATAAGTTATAAGAATATATAATCATTTAAAGGGAGAAATAAAGCTTTCGAAGGCATAAGTGACTATAAAAGAAGTTTTCTTCTCAATGAATGGTTTTTGCATCACGTTTCCCGAGGTAAACATTCAATTATAATCTGTTTTAACCCAAAATGTAAAAAAATTCAACTTAAAATAAGTTAAAGATTATATAATCATTTAAAAAAAGAAATAAAGCTTTTGAAGGCATAAGTGACTATAAAAGAAGTTTTCTTCTCAATGAATGCTTTTTCCTTGACGTTTCTCGAGGTAAACATTCAATTATAATCTGTTTTAACCCAAAATGTAAAAAAAATTCAACTTAAAATTAATTATGAGATTATATGATCATTTCAAGGCATAAACAAAGCTTTTGAAGGCATAAGTGACTATAAAAGAAGTTTTCTTCTCAATGAATGGTTTTTGCATCACGTTTCTCGAGGTAAACATTCAATTATAATCTGTTTTAACCCAAAATGTAAAAAAATTCAACTTAAAATAAGTTATAAGATTATATAATCATTTAAAAAAAGAAATAAAGCTTTTGAAGGCATAAGTGACTATAAAAGAAGTTTTCTTCTCAATGAATGCTTTTTGCTTCACGTTTCTCGAGGTAAACATTCAATTATAATCTGTTTTAACCGAAAATGTAAAAAAAATTCAACTTAAAATCAATTATGAGATTATATGATCATTTCAAGGCATAAATAAAGCTTTTGAAGGCATAAGTGACTATAAAAGAAGTTTTCTTCCCAATGAATGGTTTTTGCATCACGTTTCCCGAGGTAAACATTCAATTATAATCTGTTTTAACCCAAAATGTAAAAAAATTCAACTTAAAATAAGTTATAAGATTATATAATCATTTAAAAAAAGAAATAAAGCTTTTGAAGGCATAAGTGACTATAAAAGAAGTTTTCTTCTCAATGAATGGTTTTTGCTTCACGTTTCCCGAGGTAAACATTCAATTATAATCTGTTTTAACCGAAAATGTAAAAAAAATTCAACTTAAAATCAATTATGAGATTATATGATCATTTCAAGGCATAAATAAAGCTTTTGAAGGCATAAGTGACAATAAAAGAAGTTTTCTTCTCAATGAATGGTTTTTGCATCACGTTTCCCAAGGTAAACATTCAATTATAATCTGTTTTAACCCAAAATGTAAAAAAATTCAACTTAAAATAAGTTATAAGATTATATAATCATTTAAAAAAAGAAATAAAGCTTTTGAAGGCATAAGTGACTATAAAAGAAGTTTTCTTCTCAATGAATGCTTTTTCCTTGACGTTTCTCGAGGTAAACATTCAATTATAATCTGTTTTAACCCAAAATGTAAAAAAAATTCAACTTAAAATCAATTATGAGATTATATGATCATTTCAAGGCATAAACAAAGCTTTTGAAGGCATAAGTGACTATAAAAGAAGTTTTCTTCTCAATGAATGGTTTTTGCATCACGTTTCTCGAGGTAAACATTCAATTATAATCTGTTTTAACCCAAAATGTAAAAAAATTCAACTTAAAATAAGTTATAAGATTATATAATCATTTAAGAAAAGAAATAAAGCTTTTGAAGGCATAAGTGACTATAAAACAAGTTTTCTTCTCAATGAATGCTTTTTCCTTCACGTTTCTCGAGGTAAACATTCAATTATAATCTGTTTTAACCCAAAATGTAAAAAAATTCAACTTAAAATAAGTTATAAGAATATATAATCATTTAAAGGGAGAAATAAAGCTTTCGAAGGCAATAGTGACTATAAAAGAAGTTTTCTTCTCAATGAATGGTTTTTGCATCACGTTTCCCAAGGTAAACATTCAATTATAATCTGTTTTAACCCAAAATGTAAAAAAATTCAACTTAAAATAAGTTAAAGATTATATAATCATTTAAAAAAAGAAATAAAGCTTTTGAAGGCATAAGTGACTATAAAAGAAGTTTTCTTCTCAATGAATGCTTTTTCCTTGACGTTTCTCGAGGTAAACATTCAATTATAATCTGTTTTAACCCAAAATGTAAAAAAAATTCAACTTAAAATCAATTATGAGATTATATGATCATTTCAAGGCATAAACAAAGCTTTTGAAGGCATAAGTGACTATAAAAGAAGTTTTCTTCTCAATGAATGGTTTTTGCATCACGTTTCTCGAGGTAAACATTCAATTGTAATCTGTTTTAACCCAAAATGTAAAAAAATTCAACTTAAAATAAGTTATAAGATTATATAATCATTTAAGAAAAGAAATAAAGCTTTTGAAGGCATAAGTGACTATAAAAGAAGTTTTCTTCTCAATGAATGCTTTTTCCTTGACGTTTCTCGAGGTAAACATTCAATTATAATCTGTTTTAACCCAAAATGTAAAAAAAATTCAACTTAAAATCAATTATGAGATTATATGATCATTTCAAGGCATAAACAAAGCTTTTGAAGGCATAAGTGACTATAAAAGAAGTTTTCTTCTCAATGAATGCTTTTTCCTTCACGTTTCTCGAGGTAAACATTCAATTATAATCTGTTTTAACCCAAAATGTAAAAAAATTCAACTTAAAATAAGTTATAAGATTATATAATCATTTAAAGGGAGAAATAAAGCTTTTGAAGGCATAAGTGACTATAAAAGAAGTTTTCTTCTCAATGAATGGTTTTTGCTTCACGTTTCCCGAGGTAAACATTCAATTATAATCTGTTTTAACCCAAAATGTAAAAAAAATTCAACTTAAAATCAATTATGAGATTATATGAGAATTTCAAGGCATAAATAAAGCTTTTGAAGGCATAAGTGACTATAAAAGAAGTTTTCTTCTCAATGAATGGTTTTTGCATCACGTTTCTCGAGGTAAACATTCAATTATAATCTGTTTTAACCCAAAATGTAAAAAAATTCAACTTAAAATAAGTTATAAGATTATATAATCATTTAAAAAAAGAAATAAAGCTTTTGAAGGCATAAGTGACTATAAAAGAAGTTTTCTTCTCAATGAATGCTTTTTGCTTCACGTTTCTCGAGGTAAACATTCAATTATAATCTGTTTTAACCGAAAATGTAAAAAAAATTCAACTTAAAATCAATTATGAGATTATATGATCATTTCAAGGCATAAATAAAGCTTTTGAAGGTATAAGTGACTATAAAAGAAGTTTTCTTCTCAATGAATGGTTTTTGCATCACGTTTCCCGAGGTAAACATTCAATTATAATCTGTTTTAACCCAAAATGTAAAAAAATTCAACTTAAAATAAGTTATAAGATTATATAATCATTTAAAAAAAGAAATAAAGCTTTTGAAGGCATAAGTGACTATAAAAGAAGTTTTCTTCTCAATGAATGCTTTTTGCTTCACGTTTCCCGAGGTAAACATTCAATTATAATCTGTTTTAACCCAAAATGTAAAAAAAATTCAACTTAAAATCAATTATGAGATTATATGATCATTTAAAGGCATAAATAAAGCTTTTGAAGGCATAAGTGACTATAAAAGAAGTTTTCTTCTCAATGAATGCTTTTTGCATCACGTTTCCTGAGGTAAACATTCAATTATAATCTGTTTTAACCCAAAACGTAAAAAAATTCAACTTAAAATAAGTTATAAGAATATATAATCATTTAAAGGGAGAAATAAAGCTTTCGAAGGCATAAGTGACTATAAAAGAAGTTTTCTTCTCAATGAATGGTTTTTGCATCACGTTTCCCGAGGTAAACATTCAATTATAATCTGTTTTAACCCAAAATGTAAAAAAATTCAACTTAAAATAAGTTATAACATTATATAATCATTTAAAAAAAGAAATAAAGCTTTTGAAGGCATAAGTGACTATAAAAGAAGTTTTCTTCTCAATGAATGCTTTTTCCTTCATGTTTCTCGAGGTAAACATTCAATTATAATCTGTTTTAACCCAAAACGTAAAAAAAATCAACTTAAAATAAGTTATAAGATTATATAATCATTTAAAGGGAGAAATAAAGCTTTCGAAGGCATAAGTGACTATAAAAGAAGTTTTCTTCTCAATGAATGCTTTTTGCTTCACGTTTCCCGAGGTAAACATTCAATTATAATCTGTTTTAACCCAAAATGTAAAAAAAATTCAACTTAAAATCAATTATGAGATTATATCATCATTTAAAGGCATAAATAAAGCTTTTGAAGGCATAAGTGACTATAAAAGAAGTTTTCTTCTCAATGAATGGTTTTTGCATCACGTTTCCCGAGGTAAACATTCAATTATAATCTGTTTTAACCCAAAATGTAAAAAAAATCAACTTAAAATAAGTTATAAGATTATATAATCATTTAAAGGGAGAAATAAAGCTTTTGAAGGCATAAGTGACAATAAAAGAAGTTTTCTTCTCAATGAATGGTTTTTGCATCACGTTTCCCGAGGGAAACATTCAATTATAATCTGTTTTAGCCCAAAACGTAAAAAAATTCAACTTAAAATAAGTTATAAGATTATATAATCATTTAAAGGGAGAAATAAAGCTTTTGATGGAATAAGTGACTATAAAAGAAGTTTTCTTCTCAATGAATGGTTTTTGCATCACGTTTCCCGAGGAAAACATTCAATTATAATCTGTTTTAACTAAAAATGTAAAAAAATTCAACTTAAAATCAATTATGAGATTATATGATCATTTAAAGGCATAAATAAAGCTTTTGAAGGCATAAGTGACTATAAAAGAAGTTTTCTTCTCAATGAATGCTTTTTCCTTCACGTTTCCCAAGGTAAACATTCAATTATAATCTGTTTTACCCCAAAATGTAAAAAAATTCAACTTAAAATAAATTATAAGATTATATAATCATTTAAAGGGAGAAATAAAGCTTTTGAAGGCATAAGTGACAATAAAAGAAGTTTTCTTCTCAATGGATGCTTTTTCCTTCACGTTTCCCACGGTAAACATTCAATTAGAATCTGTTTTAACCCAAAATGTAAAAAAATTCAACTTAAAATAAGTTATAAGATTATATAATCATTTAAAAAAAGAAATAAAGCTTTTGAAGGCATAAGTGACTATAAAACAAGTTTTCTTCTCAATGAATGCTTTTTCCTTCACGTTTCTCGAGGTAAACATTCAATTATAATCTGTTTTAACCCAAAATATAAAAAAAATCAACTTAAAATAAGTTATAAGATTATATAATCATTTAAAGGGAGAAATAAAGCTTTTGAAGGCATAAGTGACTATAAAAGAAGTTTTCTTCTCAATGAATGGTTTTTGCATCACGTTTCTCGAGGTAAACATTCAATTATAATCTGTTTTAACCCAAAATGTAAAAAAATTCAACTTAAAATAAGTTATAAGATTATATAATCATTTAAAAAAAGAAATAAAGCTTTTGAAGGCATAAGTGACTATAAAACAAGTTTTCTTCTCAATGAATGCTTTTTCCTTCACGTTTCTCGAGGTAAACATTCAATTATAATCTGTTTTAACCCAAAATATAAAAAAAATCAACTTAAAATAAGTTATAAGATTATATAATCATTTAAAGGGAGAAATAAAGCTTTTGAAGGCATAAGTGACTATAAAAGAAGTTTTCTTCTCAATGAATGGTTTTTGCATCACGTTTCTCGAGGTAAACATTCAATTATAATCTGTTTTAACCCAAAATGTAAAAAAATTCAACTTAAAATAAGTTATAAGATTATATAATCATTTAAGAAAAGAAATAAAGCTTTTGAAGGCATAAGTGACTATAAAACAAGTTTTCTTCTCAATGAATGCTTTTTCCTTCACGTTTCTCGAGGTAAACATTCAATTATAATCTGTTTTAACCCAAAATATAAAAAAAATCAACTTAAAATAAGTTATAAGATTATATAATCATTTAAAGGGAGAAATAAAGCTTTTGAAGGCATAAGTGACTATAAAAGAAGTTTTCTTCTCAATGAATGCTTTTTCCTTCACGTTTCCCAAGGTAAACATTCAATTATAATCTGTTTTAACCCAAAATGTAAAAAAAATCAACTTAAAATAAGTTATAAGATTATATAATCATTTAAAGGGAGAAATAAAGCTTTTGAAGGCATAAGTGACTATAAAAGAAGTTTTCTTCTCAATGAATGGTTTTTGCATCACGTTTCTCGAGGTAAACATTCAATTATAATCTGTTTTAACCCAAAATGTAAAAAAATTCAACTTAAAATAAGTTATAAGATTATATAATCATTTAAGAAAAGAAATAAAGCTTTTGAAGGCATAAGTGACTATAAAACAAGTTTTCTTCTCAATGAATGCTTTTTCCTTCACGTTTCTCGAGGTAAACATTCAATTATAATCTGTTTTAACCCAAAATATAAAAAAAATCAACTTAAAATAAGTTATAAGATTATATAATCATTTAAAGGGAGAAATAAAGCTTTTGAAGGCATAAGTGACTATAAAAGAAGTTTTCTTCTCAATGAATGGTTTTTGCTTCACGTTTCCCGAGGTAAACATTCAATTATAATCTGTTTTAACCCAAAATGTAAAAAAAATTCAACTTAAAATCAATTATGAGATTATATGATCATTTCAAGGCATAAATAAAGCTTTTGAAGGCATAAGTGACTATAAAAGAACTTTTCTTCTCAATCAATGGTTTTTGCATCACGTTTCTCGAGGTAAACATTCAATTATAATCTGTTTTAACCCAAAATGTAAAAAAAATCAACTTAAAATAAGTTATAAGATTATATAATCATTTAAAAAAAGAAATAAAGCTTTTGAAGGCATAAGTGACTATAAAAGAAGTTTTCTTCTCAATGAATGCTTTTTGCTTCACTTTTCCCGAGGTAAACATTCAATTATAATCTGTTTTAACCCAAAATGTAAAAAAAATTCAACTTAAAATCAATTATGGGATTATATGATCATTTCAAGGCATAAATAAAGCTTTTGAAGGCATAAGTGACTATAAAAGAAGTTTTCTTCTCAATAAATGGTTTTTGCATCACGTTTCACGAGGTAAACATTCAATTATAATCTGTTTTAACCCAAAATGTAAAAAAATTCAACTTAAAATAAGTTATAAGATTATATAATCATTTAAAAAAAGAAATAAAGCTTTTGAAGGCATAAGTGACTATAAAAGAAGTTTTCTTCTCAATGAATGCTTTTTGCTTCACGTTTCCCGAGGTAAACATTCAATTATAATCTGTTTTAACCCAAAATGTAAAAAAAATTCAACTTAAAATCAATTATGGGATTATATGATCATTTCAAGGCATAAATAAAGCTTTTGAAGGCATAAGTGACTATAAAAGAAGTTTTCTTCTCAATGAATGGTTTTTGCATCACGTTTCTCGAGGTAAACATTCAATTATAATCTGTTTTAACCCAAAATGTAAAAAAAATCAACTTAAAATAAGTTATAAGATTATATAATCATTTAAAAAAAGAAATAAAGCTTTTGAAGGCATAAGTGACTATAAAAGAAGTTTTCTTCTCAATGAATGCTTTTTGCTTCACGTTTCCCGAGGTAAACATTCAATTATAATCTGTTTTAACCCAAAATGTAAAAAAAATTCAACTTAAAATCAATTATGAGATTATATGATCATTTCAAGGCATAAACAAAGCTTTTGAAGGCATAAGTGACTATAAAAGAAGTTTTCTTCTCAATGAATGGTTTTGGCATCACGTTTCTCGAGGTAAACATTCAATTATAATCTGTTTTAACCCAAAATGTAAAAAAATTCAACTTAAAATAAGTTATAAGATAATATAATCATTTAAGAAAAGAAATAAAGCTTTTGAAGGCATAAGTGACTATAAAACAAGTTTTCTTCTCAATGAATGCTTTTTCCTTCACGTTTCTCGAGGTAAACATTCAATTATAATCTGTTTTAACCCAAAATGTAAAAAAAATCAACTTAAAATAATTTATAAGATTATATAATCATTTAAAGGGAGAAATAAAGCTTTTGAAGGCATAAGTGACTATAAAAGAAGTTTTCTTCTCAATGAATGGTTTTTGCTTCACGTTTCCCGAGGTAAACATTCAATTATAATCTGTTTTAACCCAAAATGTAAAAAAATTCAACTTAAAATAAGTTATAAGATTATATAATCATTTAAGAAAAGAAATAAAGCTTTTGAAGGCATAAGTGACTATAAAACAAGTTTTCTTCTCAATGAATGCTTTTTCCTTCACGTTTCTCGAGGTAAACATTCAATTATAATCTGTTTTAACCCAAAATGTAAAAAAAATCAACTTAAAATAAGTTATAAGATTATATAATCATTTAAAAAAAGAAATAAAGCTTTTGAAGGCATAAGTGACTATAAAAGAAGTTTTCTTCTCAATGAATGGTTTTTGCATCACGTTTCCCGAGGAAAACATTCAATTATAATATGTTTTAACTAAAAATGTAAAAAAATTCAACTTAAAATCAATTATGAGATTATATGATCATTTAAAGGCATAAATAAAGCTTTTGAAGGCATAAGTGACTATAAAAGAAGTTTTCTTCTCAATGAATGCTTTTTCCTTCACGTTTCCCAAGGTAAACATTCAATTATAATCTGTTTTACCCCAAAATGTAAAAAAATTCAACTTAAAATAAATTATAAGATTATATAATCATTTAAAGGGAGAAATAAAGCTTTTGAAGGCATAAGTGACAATAAAAGAAGTTTTCTTCTCAATGGATGCTTTTTCCTTCACGTTTCCCACGGTAAACATTCAATTAGAATCTGTTTTAACCCAAAATGTAAAAAAATTCAACTTAAAATAAGTTATAAGATTATATAATCATTTAAAAAAAGAAATAAAGCTTTTGAAGGCATAAGTGACTATAAAACAAGTTTTCTTCTCAATGAATGCTTTTTCCTTCACGTTTCTCGAGGTAAACATTCAATTATAATCTGTTTTAACCCAAAATATAAAAAAAATCAACTTAAAATAAGTTATAAGATTATATAATCATTTAAAGGGAGAAATAAAGCTTTTGAAGGCATAAGTGACTATAAAAGAAGTTTTCTTCTCAATGAATGGTTTTTGCATCATGTTTCTCGAGGTAAACATTCAATTATAATCTGTTTTAACCCAAAATGTAAAAAAATTCAACTTAAAATAAGTTATAAGATTATATAATCATTTAAAAAAAGAAATAAAGCTTTTGAAGGCATAAGTGACTATAAAACAAGTTTTCTTCTCAATGAATGCTTTTTCCTTCACGTTTCTCGAGGTAAACATTCAATTATAATCTGTTTTAACCCAAAATATAAAAAAAATCAACTTAAAATAAGTTATAAGATTATATAATCATTTAAAGGGAGAAATAAAGCTTTTGAAGGCATAAGTGACTATAAAAGAAGTTTTCTTCTCAATGAATGGTTTTTGCATCACGTTTCTCGAGGTAAACATTCAATTATAATCTGTTTTAACCCAAAATGTAAAAAAATTCAACTTAAAATAAGTTATAAGATTATATAATCATTTAAGAAAAGAAATAAAGCTTTTGAAGGCATAAGTGACTATAAAACAAGTTTTCTTCTCAATGAATGCTTTTTCCTTCACGTTTCTCGAGGTAAACATTCAATTATAATCTGTTTTAACCCAAAATATAAAAAAAATCAACTTAAAATAAGTTATAAGATTATATAATCATTTAAAGGGAGAAATAAAGCTTTTGAAGGCATAAGTGACTATAAAAGAAGTTTTCTTCTCAATGAATGCTTTTTCCTTCACGTTTCCCAAGGTAAACATTCAATTATAATCTGTTTTAACCCAAAATGTAAAAAAAATCAACTTAAAATAAGTTATAAGATTATATAATCATTTAAAGGGAGAAATAAAGCTTTTGAAGGCATAAGTGACTATAAAAGAAGTTTTCTTCTCAATGAATGGTTTTTGCATCACGTTTCTCGAGGTAAACATTCAATTATAATCTGTTTTAACCCAAAATGTAAAAAAATTCAACTTAAAATAAGTTATAAGATTATATAATCATTTAAGAAAAGAAATAAAGCTTTTGAAGGCATAAGTGACTATAAAACAAGTTTTCTTCTCAATGAATGCTTTTTCCTTCACGTTTCTCGAGGTAAACATTCAATTATAATCTGTTTTAACCCAAAATATAAAAAAAATCAACTTAAAATAAGTTATAAGATTATATAATCATTTAAAGGGAGAAATAAAGCTTTTGAAGGCATAAGTGACTATAAAAGAAGTTTTCTTCTCAATGAATGGTTTTTGCTTCACGTTTCCCGAGGTAAACATTCAATTATAATCTGTTTTAACCCAAAATGTAAAAAAAATTCAACTTAAAATCAATTATGAGATTATATGATCATTTAAAGGCATAAATAAAGCTTTTGAAGGCATAAGTGACTATAAAAGAAGTTTTCTTCTCAATGAATGCTTTTTCCTTCACGTTTCCCAAGGTAAACATTCAATTATAATCTGTTTTACCCCAAAATGTAAAAAAATTCAACTTAAAATAAATTATAAGATTATATAATCATTTAAAGGGAGAAATAAAGCTTTTGAAGGCATAAGTGACAATAAAAGAAGTTTTCTTCTCAATGGATGCTTTTTCCTTCACGTTTCCCACGGTAAACATTCAATTAGAATCTGTTTTAACCCAAAATGTAAAAAAATTCAACTTAAAATAAGTTATAAGATTATATAATCATTTAAAAAAAGAAATAAAGCTTTTGAAGGCATAAGTGACTATAAAACAAGTTTTCTTCTCAATGAATGCTTTTTCCTTCACGTTTCTCGAGGTAAACATTCAATTATAATCTGTTTTAACCCAAAATATAAAAAAAATCAACTTAAAATAAGTTATAAGATTATATAATCATTTAAAGGGAGAAATAAAGCTTTTGAAGGCATAAGTGACTATAAAAGAAGTTTTCTTCTCAATGAATGGTTTTTGCATCATGTTTCTCGAGGTAAACATTCAATTATAATCTGTTTTAACCCAAAATGTAAAAAAATTCAACTTAAAATAAGTTATAAGATTATATAATCATTTAAAAAAAGAAATAAAGCTTTTGAAGGCATAAGTGACTATAAAACAAGTTTTCTTCTCAATGAATGCTTTTTCCTTCACGTTTCTCGAGGTAAACATTCAATTATAATCTGTTTTAACCCAAAATATAAAAAAAATCAACTTAAAATAAGTTATAAGATTATATAATCATTTAAAGGGAGAAATAAAGCTTTTGAAGGCATAAGTGACTATAAAAGAAGTTTTCTTCTCAATGAATGGTTTTTGCATCACGTTTCTCGAGGTAAACATTCAATTATAATCTGTTTTAACCCAAAATGTAAAAAAATTCAACTTAAAATAAGTTATAAGATTATATAATCATTTAAGAAAAGAAATAAAGCTTTTGAAGGCATAAGTGACTATAAAACAAGTTTTCTTCTCAATGAATGCTTTTTCCTTCACGTTTCTCGAGGTAAACATTCAATTATAATCTGTTTTAACCCAAAATATAAAAAAAATCAACTTAAAATAAGTTATAAGATTATATAATCATTTAAAGGGAGAAATAAAGCTTTTGAAGGCATAAGTGACTATAAAAGAAGTTTTCTTCTCAATGAATGCTTTTTCCTTCACGTTTCCCAAGGTAAACATTCAATTATAATCTGTTTTAACCCAAAATGTAAAAAAAATCAACTTAAAATAAGTTATAAGATTATATAATCATTTAAAGGGAGAAATAAAGCTTTTGAAGGCATAAGTGACTATAAAAGAAGTTTTCTTCTCAATGAATGGTTTTTGCATCACGTTTCTCGAGGTAAACATTCAATTATAATCTGTTTTAACCCAAAATGTAAAAAAATTCAACTTAAAATAAGTTATAAGATTATATAATCATTTAAGAAAAGAAATAAAGCTTTTGAAGGCATAAGTGACTATAAAACAAGTTTTCTTCTCAATGAATGCTTTTTCCTTCACGTTTCTCGAGGTAAACATTCAATTATAATCTGTTTTAACCCAAAATATAAAAAAAATCAACTTAAAATAAGTTATAAGATTATATAATCATTTAAAGGGAGAAATAAAGCTTTTGAAGGCATAAGTGACTATAAAAGAAGTTTTCTTCTCAATGAATGGTTTTTGCTTCACGTTTCCCGAGGTAAACATTCAATTATAATCTGTTTTAACCCAAAATGTAAAAAAAATTCAACTTAAAATCAATTATGAGATTATATGATCATTTCAAGGCATAAATAAAGCTTTTGAAGGCATAACTGACTATAAAAGAACTTTTCTTCTCAATAAATGGTTTTTGCATCACGTTTCTCGAGGTAAACATTCAATTATAATCTGTTTTAACCCAAAATGTAAAAAAAATCAACTTAAAATAAGTTATAAGATTATATAATCATTTAAAAAAAGAAATAAAGCTTTTGAAGGCATAAGTGACTATAAAAGAAGTTTTCTTCTCAATGAATGCTTTTTGCTTCACGTTTCCCGAGGTAAACATTCAATTATAATCTGTTTTAACCCAAAATGTAAAAAAAATTCAACTTAAAATCAATTATGGGATTATATGATCATTTCAAGGCATAAATAAAGCTTTTGAAGGCATAAGTGACTATAAAAGAAGTTTTCTTCTCAATGAATGGTTTTTGCATCACGTTTCACGAGGTAAACATTCAATTATAATCTGTTTTAACCCAAAATGTAAAAAAATTCAACTTAAAATAAGTTATAAGATTATATAATCATTTAAAAAAAGAAATAAAGCTTTTGAAGGCATAAGTGACTATAAAAGAAGTTTTCTTCTCAATGAATGCTTTTTGCTTCACGTTTCCCGAGGTAAACATTCAATTATAATCTGTTTTAACCCAAAACGTAAAAAAAATTCAACTTAAAATCAATTATGGGATTATATGATCATTTCAAGGCATAAATAAAGCTTTTGAAGGCATAAGTGACTATAAAAGAAGTTTTCTTCTCAATGAATTGTTTTTGCATCACGTTTCTCGAGGTAAACATTCAATTATAATCTGTTTTAACCCAAAATGTAAAAAAATTCAACTTAAAATAAGTTATAAGATTATATAATCATTTAAAAAAAGAAATAAAGCTTTTGAAGGCATAAGTGACTATAAAAGAAGTTTTCTTCTCAATGAATGCTTTTTGCTTCACGTTTCCCGAGGTAAACATTCAATTATAATCTGTTTTAACCCAAAATGTAAAAAAAATTCAACTTAAAATCAATTATGAGATTATATGATCATTTCAAGGCATAAACAAAGCTTTTGAAGGCATAAGTGACTATAAAAGAAGTTTTCTTCTCAATGAATGGTTTTGGCATCACGTTTCTCGAGGTAAACATTCAATTATAATCTGTTTTAACCCAAAATGTAAAAAAATTCAACTTAAAATAAGTTATAAGATTATATAATCATTTAAGAAAAGAAATAAAGCTTTTGAAGGCATAAGTGACTATAAAACAAGTTTTCTTCTCAATGAATGCTTTTTCCTTCACGTTTCTCGAGGTAAACATTCAATTATAATCTGTTTTAACCCAAAATGTAAAAAAAATCAACTTAAAATAATTTATAAGATTATATAATCATTTAAAGGGAGAAATAAAGCTTTTGAAGGCATAAGTGACTATAAAAGAAGTTTTCTTCTCAATGAATGGTTTTTGCTTCACGTTTCCCGAGGTAAACATTCAATTATAATCTGTTTTAACCCAAAATGTAAAAAAATTCAACTTAAAATAAGTTATAAGATTATATAATCATTTAAGAAAAGAAATAAAGCTTTTGAAGGCATAAGTGACTATAAAAGAAGTTTTCTTCTCAATGAATGCTTTTTGCATCACGTTTCACGAGGTAAACATTCAATTATAATCTGTTTTAACCCAAAATGTAAAAAAAATCAACTTAAAATAAGTTATAAGATTATATAATCATTTAAAAAAAGAAATAAAGCTTTTGAAGGCATAAGTGACTATAAAAGAAGTTTTCTTCTCAATGAATGCTTTTTGCTTCACGTTTCCCGAGGTAAACATTCAATTATAATCTGTTTTAACCCAAAATGTAAAAAAAATTCAACTTAAAATCAATTATGGGATTATATGATCATTTCAAGGCATAAATAAAGCTTTTGAAGGCATAAGTGACTATAAAAGAAGTTTTCTTCTCAATGAATGGTTTTTGCATCACGTTTCTCGAGGTAAACATTCAATTATAATCTGTTTTAACCCAAAATGTAAAAAAATTCAACTTAAAATAAGTTATAAGATTATATAATCATTTAAAAAAAGAAATAAAGCTTTTGAAGGCATAAGTGACTATAAAAGAAGTTTTCTTCTCAATGAATGCTTTTTGCTTCACGTTTCCCGAGGTAAACATTCAATTATAATCTGTTTTAACCCAAAATGTAAAAAAAATTCAACTTAAAATCAATTATGAGATTATATGATCATTTCAAGGCATAAACAAAGCTTTTGAAGGCATAAGTGACTATAAAAGAAGTTTTCTTCTCAATGAATGGTTTTGGCATCACGTTTCTCGAGGTAAACATTCAATTATAATCTGTTTTAACCCAAAATGTAAAAAAATTCAACTTAAAATAAGTTATAAGATTATATAATCATTTAAGAAAAGAAATAAAGCTTTTGAAGGCATAAGTGACTATAAAACAAGTTTTCTTCTCAATGAATGCTTTTTCCTTCACGTTTCTCGAGGTAAACATTCAATTATAATCTGTTTTAACCCAAAATGTAAAAAAAATCAACTTAAAATAATTTATAAGATTATATAATCATTTAAAGGGAGAAATAAAGCTTTTGAAGGCATAAGTGACTATAAAAGAAGTTTTCTTCTCAATGAATGGTTTTTGCTTCACGTTTCCCGAGGTAAACATTCAATTATAATCTGTTTTAACCCAAAATGTAAAAAAAATCAACTTAAAATAAGTTATAAGATTATATAATCATTTAAAGGGAGAAATAAAGCTTTTGAAGGCATAAGTGACAATAAAAGAAGTTTTCTTCTTAATGAATGGTTTTTGCATCACGTTTCCCGAGGGAAACATTCAATTATAATCTGTTTTAGCCCAAAACGTAAAAAAATTCAACTTAAAATAAGTTATAAGATTATATAATCATTTAAAGGGAGAAATAAAGCTTTTGATGGAATAAGTGACTATAAAAGAAGTTTTCTTCTCAATGAATGGTTTTTGCATCACGTTTCCCGAGGAAAACATTCAATTATAATCTGTTTTAACTAAAAATGTAAAAAAATTCAACTTAAAATCAATTATGAGATTATATGATCATTTAAAGGCATAAATAAAGCTTTTGAAGGCATAAGTGACTATAAAAGAAGTTTTCTTCTCAATGAATGCTTTTTCCTTCACGTTTCCCAAGGTAAACATTCAATTATAATCTGTTTTACCCCAAAATGTAAAAAAATTCAACTTAAAATAAATTATAAGATTATATAATCATTTAAAGGGAGAAATAAAGCTTTTGAAGGCATAAGTGACAATAAAAGAAGTTTTCTTCTCAATGGATGCTTTTTCCTTCACGTTTCCCACGGTAAACATTCAATTAGAATCTGTTTTAACCCAAAATGTAAAAAAATTCAACTTAAAATAAGTTATAAGATTATATAATCATTTAAAAAAAGAAATAAAGCTTTTGAAGGCATAAGTGACTATAAAACAAGTTTTCTTCTCAATGAATGCTTTTTCCTTCACGTTTCTCGAGGTAAACATTCAATTATAATATGTTTTAACCCAAAATTTAAAAAAAATCAACTTAAAATAAGTTATAAGATTATATAATCATTTAAAGGGAGAAATAAAGCTTTTGAAGGCATAAGTGACTATAAAAGAAGTTTTCTTCTCAATGAATGGTTTTTGCATCACGTTTCTCGAGGTAAACATTCAATTATAATCTGTTTTAACCCAAAATGTAAAAAAATTCAACTTAAAATAAGTTATAAGATTATATAATCATTTAAAAAAAGAAATAAAGCTTTTGAAGGCATAAGTGACTATAAAACAAGTTTTCTTCTCAATGAATGCTTTTTCCTTCACGTTTCTCGAGGTAAACATTCAATTATAATCTGTTTTAACCCAAAATATAAAAAAAATCAACTTAAAATAAGTTATAAGATTATATAATCATTTAAAGGGAGAAATAAAGCTTTTGAAGGCATAAGTGACTATAAAAGAAGTTTTCTTCTCAATGAATGGTTTTTGCATCACGTTTCTCGAGGTAAACATTCAATTATAATCTGTTTTAACCCAAAATGTAAAAAAATTCAACTTAAAATAAGTTATAAGATTATATAATCATTTAAGAAAAGAAATAAAGCTTTTGAAGGCATAAGTGACTATAAAACAAGTTTTCTTCTCAATGAATGCTTTTTCCTTCACGTTTCTCGAGGTAAACATTCAATTATAATCTGTTTTAACCCAAAATATAAAAAAAATAAACTTAAAATAAGTTATAAGATTATATAATCATTTAAAGGGAGAAATAAAGCTGTTGAAGGCATAAGTGACTATAAAAGAAGTTTTCTTCTCAATGAATGCTTTTTCCTTCACGTTTCCCAAGGTAAACATTCAATTATAATCTGTTTTAACCCAAAATGTAAAAAAAATCAACTTAAAATAAGTTATAAGATTATATAATCATTTAAAGGGAGAAATAAAGCTTTTGAAGGCATAAGTGACTATAAAAGAAGTTTTCTTCTCAATGAATGGTTTTTGCATCACGTTTCTCGAGGTAAACATTCAATTATAATCTGTTTTAACCCAAAATGTAAAAAAATTCAACTTAAAATAAGTTATAAGATTATATAATCATTTAAGAAAAGAAATAAAGCTTTTGAAGGCATAAGTGACTATAAAACAAGTTTTCTTCTCAATGAATGCTTTTTCCTTCACGTTTCTCGAGGTAAACATTCAATTATAATCTGTTTTAACCCAAAATATAAAAAAAATCAACTTAAAATAAGTTATAAGATTATATAATCATTTAAAGGGAGAAATAAAGCTTTTGAAGGCATAAGTGACTATAAAAGAAGTTTTCTTCTCAATGAATGGTTTTTGCTTCACGTTTCCCGAGGTAAACATTCAATTATAATCTGTTTTAACCCAAAATGTAAAAAAAATTCAACTTAAAATCAATTATGAGATTATATGATCATTTCAAGGCATAAATAAAGCTTTTGAAGGCATAAGTGACTATAAAAGAACTTTTCTTCTCAATGAATGGTTTTTGCATCACGTTTCTCGAGGTAAACATTCAATTATAATCTGTTTTAACCCAAAATGTAAAAAAAATCAACTTAAAATAAGTTATAAGATTATATAATCATTTAAAAAAAGAAATAAAGCTTTTGAAGGCATAAGTGACTATAAAAGAAGTTTTCTTCTCAATGAATGCTTTTTGCTTCACGTTTCCCGAGGTAAACATTCAATTATAATCTGTTTTAACCCAAAATGTAAAAAAAATTCAACTTAAAATCAATTATGGGATTATATGATCATTTCAAGGCATAAATAAAGCTTTTGAAGGCATAAGTGACTATAAAAGAAGTTTTCTTCTCAATGAATGGTTTTTGCATCACGTTTCACGAGGTAAACATTCAATTATAATCTGTTTTAACCCAAAATGTAAAAAAATTCAACTTAAAATAAGTTATAAGATTATATAATCATTTAAGAAAAGAAATAAAGCTTTTGAAGGCATAAGTGACTATAAAACAAGTTTTCTTCTCAATGAATGCTTTTTCCTTCACGTTTCTCGAGGTAAACATTCAATTATAATCTGTTTTAACCCAAAATATAAAAAAAATCAACTTAAAATAAGTTATAAGATTATATAATCATTTAAAGGGAGAAATAAAGCTTTTGAAGGCATAAGTGACTATAAAAGAAGTTTTCTTCTCAATGAATGCTTTTTCCTTCACGTTTCCCAAGGTAAACATTCAATTATAATCTGTTTTAACCCAAAATGTAAAAAAAATCAACTTAAAATAAGTTATAAGATTATATAATCATTTAAAGGGAGAAATAAAGCTTTTGAAGGCATAAGTGACTATAAAAGAAGTTTTCTTCTCAATGAATGGTTTTTGCATCACGTTTCTCGAGGTAAACATTCAATTATAATCTGTTTTAACCCAAAATGTAAAAAAATTCAACTTAAAATAAGTTATAAGATTATATAATCATTTAAGAAAAGAAATAAAGCTTTTGAAGGCATAAGTGACTATAAAACAAGTTTTCTTCTCAATGAATGCTTTTTCCTTCACGTTTCTCGAGGTAAACATTCAATTATAATCTGTTTTAACCCAAAATATAAAAAAAATCAACTTAAAATAAGTTATAAGATTATATAATCATTTAAAGGGAGAAATAAAGCTTTTGAAGGCATAAGTGACTATAAAAGAAGTTTTCTTCTCAATGAATGGTTTTTGCTTCACGTTTCCCGAGGTAAACATTCAATTATAATCTGTTTTAACCCAAAATGTAAAAAAAATTCAACTTAAAATCAATTATGAGATTATATGATCATTTCAAGGCATAAATAAAGCTTTTGAAGGCATAAGTGACTATAAAAGAACTTTTCTTCTCAATGAATGGTTTTTGCATCACGTTTCTCGAGGTAAACATTCAATTATAATCTGTTTTAACCCAAAATGTAAAAAAAATCAACTTAAAATAAGTTATAAGATTATATAATCATTTAAAAAAAGAAATAAAGCTTTTGAAGGCATAAGTGACTATAAAAGAAGTTTTCTTCTCAATGAATGCTTTTTGCTTCACGTTTCCCGAGGTAAACATTCAATTATAATCTGTTTTAACCCAAAATGTAAAAAAAATTCAACTTAAAATCAATTATGGGATTATATGATCATTTCAAGGCATAAATAAAGCTTTTGAAGGCATAAGTGACTATAAAAGAAGTTTTCTTCTCAATGAATGGTTTTTGCATCACGTTTCACGAGGTAAACATTCAATTATAATCTGTTTTAACCCAAAATGTAAAAAAATTCAACTTAAAATAAGTTATAAGATTATATAATCATTTAAAAAAAGAAATAAAGCTTTTGAAGGCATAAGTGACTATAAAAGAAGTTTTCTTCTCAATGAATGCTTTTTGCTTCACGTTTCCCGAGGTAAACATTCAATTATAATCTGTTTTAACCCAAAATGTAAAAAAAATTCAACTTAAAATCAATTTTGGGATTATATGATCATTTCAAGGCATAAATAAAGCTTTTGAAGGCATAAGTGACTATAAAAGAAGTTTTCTTCTCAATGAATGGTTTTTGCATCACGTTTCTCGAGGTAAACATTCAATTATAATCTGTTTTAACCCAAAATGTAAAAAAATTCAACTTAAAATAAGTTATAAGATTATATAATCATTTAAAAAAAGAAATAAAGCTTTTGAAGGCATAAGTGACTATAAAAGAAGTTTTCTTCTCAATGAATGCTTTTTGCTTCACGTTTCCCGAGGTAAACATTCAATTATAATCTGTTTTAACCCAAAATGTAAAAAAAATTCAACTTAAAATCAATTATGAGATTATATGATCATTTCAAGGCATAAACAAAGCTTTTGAAGGCATAAGTGACTATAAAAGAAGTTTTCTTCTCAATGAATGGTTTTGGCATCACGTTTCTCGAGGTAAACATTCAATTATAATCTGTTTTAACCCAAAATGTAAAAAAATTCAACTTAAAATAAGTTATAAGATTATATAATCATTTAAGAAAAGAAATAAAGCTTTTGAAGGCATAAGTGACTATAAAACAAGTTTTCTTCTCAATGAATGCTTTTTCCTTCACGTTTCTCGAGGTAAACATTCAATTATAATCTGTTTTAACCCAAAATGTAAAAAAAATCAACTTAAAATAATTTATAAGATTATATAATCATTTAAAGGGAGAAATAAAGCTTTTGAAGGCATAAGTGACTATAAAAGAAGTTTTCTTCTCAATGAATGGTTTTTGCTTCACGTTTCCCGAGGTAAACATTCAATTATAATCTGTTTTAACCCAAAATGTAAAAAAATTCAACTTAAAATAAGTTATAAGATTATATAATCATTTAAGAAAAGAAATAAAGCTTTTGAAGGCATAAGTGACTATAAAACAAGTTTTCTTCTCAATGAATGCTTTTTCCTTCACGTTTCTCGAGGTAAACATTCAATTATAATCTGTTTTAACCCAAAATGTAAAAAAAATCAACTTAAAATAATTTATAAGATTATATAATCATTTAAAGGGAGAAATAAAGCTTTTGAAGGCATAAGTGACTATAAAAGAAGTTTTCTTCTCAATGAATGGTTTTTGCATCACGTTTCACGAGGTAAACATTCAATTATAATCTGTTTTAACCCAAAATGTAAAAAAATTCAACTTAAAATAAGTTATAAGATTATATAATCATTTAAAAAAAGAAATAAAGCTTTTGAAGGCATAAGTGACTATAAAAGAAGTTTTCTTCTCAATGAATGCTTTTTGCTTCACGTTTCTCGAGGTAAACATTCAATTATAATCTGTTTTAACCGAAAATGTAAAAAAAATTCAACTTAAAATCAATTATGAGATTATATGATCATTTCAAGGCATAAATAAAGCTTTTGAAGGCATAAGTGACTATAAAAGAAGTTTTCTTCCCAATGAATGGTTTTTGCATCACGTTTCCCGAGGTAAACATTCAATTATAATCTGTTTTAACCCAAAATGTAAAAAAAAATTCAACTTAAAATCAATTATGAGATTATATCATCATTTAAAGGCATAAATAAAGCTTTTGAAGGCATAAGTGACTATAAAAGAAGTTTTCTTCTCAATGAATGGTTTTTGCTTCACGTTTCTCGAGGTAAACATTCAATTATAATCTGTTTTAACCCAAAACGTAAAAAAAATCAACTTAAAATAAGTTATAAGATTATATAATCATTTAAAGGGAGAAATAAAGCTTTCGAAGGCATAAGTGACTATAAAAGAAGTTTTCTTCTCAATGAATGCTTTTTGCTTCACGTTTCCCGAGGTAAACATTCAATTATAATCTGTTTTAACCCAAAATGTAAAAAAAATTCAACTTAAAATCAATTATGAGATTATATCATCATTTAAAGGCATAAATAAAGCTTTTGAAGGCATAAGTGACTATAAAAGAAGTTTTCTTCTCAATGAATGGTTTTTGCATCACGTTTCCCGAGGTAAACATTCAATTATAATCTGTTTTAACCCAAAATGTAAAAAAAATCAACTTAAAATAAGTTATAAGATTATATAATCATTTAAAGGGAGAAATAAAGCTTTTGAAGGCATAAGTGACAATAAAAGAAGTTTTCTTCTCAATGAATGGTTTTTGCATCACGTTTCCCGAGGGAAACATTCAATTATAATCTGTTTTAGCCCAAAACGTAAAAAAATTCAACTTAAAATAAGTTATAAGATTATATAATCATTTAAAGGGAGAAATAAAGCTTTTGATGGAATAAGTGACTATAAAAGAAGTTTTCTTCTCAATGAATGGTTTTTGCATCACGTTTCCCGAGGAAAACATTCAATTATAATCTGTTTTAACTAAAAATGTAAAAAAATTCAACTTAAAATCAATTATGAGATTATATGATCATTTAAAGGCATAAATAAAGCTTTTGAAGGCATAAGTGACTATAAAAGAAGTTTTCTTCTCAATGAATGCTTTTTCCTTCACGTTTCCCAAGGTAAACATTCAATTATAATCTGTTTTACCCCAAAATGTAAAAAAATTCAACTTAAAATAAATTATAAGATTATATAATCATTTAAAGGGAGAAATAAAGCTTTTGAAGGCATAAGTGACAATAAAAGAAGTTTTCTTCTCAATGGATGCTTTTTCCTTCACGTTTCCCACGGTAAACATTCAATTAGAATCTGTTTTAACCCAAAATGTAAAAAAATTCAACTTAAAATAAGTTATAAGATTATATAATCATTTAAAAAAAGAAATAAAGCTTTTGAAGGCATAAGTGACTATAAAAGAAGTTTTCTTCTCAATGAATGCTTTTTCCTTCACGTTTCTCGAGGTAAACATTCAATTATAATCTGTTTTAACCCAAAATTTAAAAAAAATCAACTTAAAATAAGTTATAAGATTATATAATCATTTAAAGGGAGAAATAAAGCTTTTGAAGGCATAAGTGACTATAAAAGAAGTTTTCTTCTCAATGAATGGTTTTTGCATCACGTTTCTCGAGGTAAACATTCAATTATAATCTGTTTTAACCCAAAATGTAAAAAAATTCAACTTAAAATAAGTTATAAGATTATATAATCATTTAAGAAAAGAAATAAAGCTTTTGAAGGCATAAGTGACTATAAAACAAGTTTTCTTCTCAATGAATGCTTTTTCCTTCACGTTTCTCGAGGTAAACATTCAATTATAATCTGTTTTAACCCAAAATATAAAAAAAATCAACTTAAAATAAGTTATAAGATTATATAATCATTTAAAGGGAGAAATAAAGCTTTTGAAGGCATAAGTGACTATAAAAGAAGTTTTCTTCTCAATGAATGGTTTTTGCTTCACGTTTCCCGAGGTAAACATTCAATTATAATCTGTTTTAACCCAAAATGTAAAAAAAATTCAACTTAAAATCAATTATGAGATTATATGATCATTTCAAGGCATAAATAAAGCTTTTGAAGGCATAAGTGACTATAAAAGAACTTTTCTTCTCAATGAATGGTTTTTGCATCACGTTTCTCGAGGTAAACATTCAATTATAATCTGTTTTAACCCAAAATGTAAAAAAAATCAACTTAAAATAAGTTATAAGATTATATAATCATTTAAAAAAAGAAATAAAGCTTTTGAAGGCATAAGTGACTATAAAAGAAGTTTTCTTCTCAATGAATGCTTTTTGCTTCACGTTTCCCGAGGTAAACATTCAATTATAATCTGTTTTAACCCAAAATGTAAAAAAAATTCAACTTAAAATCAATTATGGGATTATATGATCATTTCAAGGCATAAATAAAGCTTTTGAAGGCATAAGTGACTATAAAAGAAGTTTTCTTCTCAATGAATGGTTTTTGCTTCACGTTTCCCGAGGTAAACATTCAATTATAATCTGTTTTAACCCAAAATGTAAAAAAATTCAACTTAAAATAAGTTATAAGATTATATAATCATTTAAGAAAAGAAATAAAGCTTTTGAAGGCATAAGTGACTATAAAAGAAGTTTTCTTCTCAATGAATGCTTTTTCCTTCACGTTTCTCGAGGTAAACATTCAATTATAATCTGTTTTAACCCAAAATATAAAAAAAATCAACTTAAAATAAGTTATAAGATTATATAATCATTTAAAGGGAGAAATAAAGCTTTTGAAGGCATAAGTGACTATAAAAGAAGTTTTCTTCTCAATGAATGCTTTTTCCTTCATGTTTCCCAAGGTAAACATTCAATTATAATCTGTTTTAACCCAAAATGTAAAAAAAATCAACTTAAAATAAGTTATAAGATTATATAATCATTTAAAGGGAGAAATAAAGCTTTTGAAGGCATAAGTGACTATAAAAGAAGTTTTCTTCTCAATGAATGGTTTTTGCATCACGTTTCTCGAGGTAAACATTCAATTATAATCTGTTTTAACCCAAAATATAAAAAAATTCAACTTAAAATAAGTTATAAGATTATATAATCATTTAAGAAAAGAAATAAAGCTTTTGAAGGCATAAGTGACTATAAAACAAGTTTTCTTCTCAATGAATGCTTTTTCCTTCACGTTTCTCGAGGTAAACATTCAATTATAATCTATTTTAACCCAAAATATAAAAAAAATCAACTTAAAATAAGTTATAAGATTATATAATCATTTAAAGGGAGAAATAAAGCTTTTGAAGGCATAAGTGACTATAAAAGAAGTTTTCTTCTCAATGAATGGTTTTTGCTTCACGTTTCCCGAGGTAAACATTCAATTATAATCTGTTTTAACCCAAAATGTAAAAAAAATTCAACTTAAAATCAATTATGAGATTATATGATCATTTCAAGGCATAAATAAAGCTTTTGAAGGCATAAGTGACTATAAAAGAACTTTTCTTCTCAATGAATGGTTTTTGCATCACGTTTCTCGAGGTAAACATTCAATTATAATCTGTTTTAACCTAAAATGTAAAAAAAATCAACTTAAAATAAGTTATAAGATTATATAATCATTTAAAAAAAGAAATAAAGCTCTTGAAGGCATAAGTGACTATAAAAGAAGTTTTCTTCTCAATGAATGCTTTTTGCTTCACGTTTCCCGAGGTAAACATTCAATTATAATCTGTTTTAACCCAAAATGTAAAAAAAATTCAACTTAAAATCAATTATGAGATTATATGATCATTTCAAGGCATAAATAAAGCTTTTGAAGGCATAAGTGACTATAAAAGAACTTTTCTTCTCAATGAATGGTTTTTGCATCACGTTTCTCGAGGTAAACATTCAATTATAATCTGTTTTAACCCAAAATGTAAAAAAAATCAACTTAAAATAAGTTATAAGATTATATAATCATTTAAAGGGAGAAATAAAGCTTTTGAAGGCATAAGTGACTATAAAAGAAGTTTTCTTCTCAATGAATGGTTTTTGCATCACGTTTCTCGAGGTAAACATTCAATTATAATCTGTTTTAACCCAAAATGTAAAAAAATTCAACTTAAAATAAGTTATAAGATTATATAATCATTTAAGAAAAGAAATAAAGCTTTTGAAGGCATAAGTGACTATAAAACAAGTTTTCTTCTCAATGAATGCTTTTTCCTTCACGTTTCTCGAGGTAAACATTCAATTATAATCTGTTTTAACCCAAAATATAAAAAAAATCAACTTAAAATAAGTTATAAGATTATATAATCATTTAAAGGGAGAAATAAAGCTTTTGAAGGCATAAGTGACTATAAAAGAAGTTTTCTTCTCAATGAATGCTTTTTCCTTCACGTTTCCCAAGGTAAACATTCAATTATAATCTGTTTTAACCCAAAATGTAAAAAAAATCAACTTAAAATAAGTTATAAGATTATATAATCATTTAAAGGGAGAAATAAAGCTTTTGAAGGCATAAGTGACTATAAAAGAAGTTTTCTTCTCAATGAATGGTTTTTGCATCACGTTTCTCGAGGTAAACATTCAATTATAATCTGTTTTAACCCAAAATGTAAAAAAATTCAACTTAAAATAAGTTATAAGATTATATAATCATTTAAGAAAAGAAATAAAGCTTTTGAAGGCATAAGTGACTATAAAACAAGTTTTCTTCTCAATGAATGCTTTTTCCTTCACGTTTCTCGAGGTAAACATTCAATTATAATCTGTTTTAACCCAAAATATAAAAAAAATCAACTTAAAATAAGTTATAAGATTATATAATCATTTAAAGGGAGAAATAAAGCTTTTGAAGGCATAAGTGACTATAAAAGAAGTTTTCTTCTCAATGAATGGTTTTTGCTTCACGTTTCCCGAGGTAAACATTCAATTATAATCTGTTTTAACCCAAAATGTAAAAAAAATTCAACTTAAAATCAATTATGAGATTATATGATCATTTCAAGGCATAAATAAAGCTTTTGAAGGCATAAGTGACTATAAAAGAACTTTTCTTCTCAATGAATGGTTTTTGCATCACGTTTCTCGAGGTAAACATTCAATTATAATCTGTTTTAACCCAAAATGTAAAAAAAATCAACTTAAAATAAGTTATAAGATTATATAATCATTTAAAAAAAGAAATAAAGCTTTTGAAGGCATAAGTGACTATAAAAGAAGTTTTCTTCTCAATGAATGCTTTTTGCTTCACGTTTCCCGAGGTAAACATTCAATTATAATCTGTTTTAACCCAAAATGTAAAAAAAATTCAACTTAAAATCAATTATGGGATTATATGATCATTTCAAGGCATAAATAAAGCTTTTGAAGGCATAAGTGACTATAAAAGAAGTTTTCTTCTCAATGAATGGTTTTTGCATCACGTTTCACGAGGTAAACATTCAATTATAATCTGTTTTAACCCAAAATGTAAAAAAATTCAACTTAAAATAAGTTATAAGATTATATAATCATTTAAAAAAAGAAATAAAGCTTTTGAAGGCATAAGTGACTATAAAAGAAGTTTTCTTCTCAATGAATGCTTTTTGCTTCACGTTTCCCGAGGTAAACATTCAATTATAATCTGTTTTAACCCAAAATGTAAAAAAAATTCAACTTAAAATCAATTATGGGATTATATGATCATTTCAAGGCATAAATAAAGCTTTTGAAGGCATAAGTGACTATAAAAGAAGTTTTCTTCTCAATGAATGGTTTTTGCATCACGTTTCTCGAGGTAAACATTCAATTATAATCTGTTTTAACCCAAAATGTAAAAAAATTCAACTTAAAATAAGTTATAAGATTATATAATCATTTAAAAAAAGAAATAAAGCTTTTGAAGGCATAAGTGACTATAAAAGAAGTTTTCTTCTCAATGAATGCTTTTTGCTTCACGTTTCCCGAGGTAAACATTCAATTATAATCTGTTTTAACCCAAAATGTAAAAAAAATTCAACTTAAAATCAATTATGAGATTATATGATCATTTCAAGGCATAAACAAAGCTTTTGAAGGCATAAGTGACTATAAAAGAAGTTTTCTTCTCAATGAATGGTTTTGGCATCACGTTTCTCGAGGTAAACATTCAATTATAATCTGTTTTAACCCAAAATGTAAAAAAATTCAACTTAAAATAAGTTATAAGATTATATAATCATTTAAGAAAAGAAATAAAGCTTTTGAAGGCATAAGTGACTATAAAACAAGTTTTCTTCTCAATGAATGCTTTTTCCTTCACGTTTCTCGAGGTAAACATTCAATTATAATCTGTTTTAACCCAAAATGTAAAAAAAATCAACTTAAAATAATTTATAAGATTATATAATCATTTAAAGGGAGAAATAAAGCTTTTGAAGGCATAAGTGACTATAAAAGAAGTTTTCTTCTCAATGAATGGTTTTTGCTTCACGTTTCCCGAGGTAAACATTCAATTATAATCTGTTTTAACCCAAAATGTAAAAAAATTCAACTTAAAATAAGTTATAAGATTATATAATCATTTAAGAAAAGAAATAAAGCTTTTGAAGGCATAAGTGACTATAAAACAAGTTTTCTTCTCAATGAATGCTTTTTCCTTCACGTTTCTCGAGGTAAACATTCAATTATAATCTGTTTTAACCCAAAATGTAAAAAAAATCAACTTAAAATAATTTATAAGATTATATAATCATTTAAAGGGAGAAATAAAGCTTTCGAAGGCATAAGTGACTATAAAAGAAGTTTTCTTCTCAATGAATGCTTTTTGCTTCACGTTTCCCGAGGTAAACATTCAATTATAATCTGTTTTAACCCAAAATGTAAAAAAAATTCAACTTAAAATCAATTATGGGATTATATGATCATTTCAAGGCATAAATAAAGCTTTTGAAGGCATAAGTGACTATAAAAGAAGTTTTCTTCTCAATGAATGGTTTTTGCATCACGTTTCACGAGGTAAACATTCAATTATAATCTGTTTTAACCCAAAATGTAAAAAAATTCAACTTAAAATAAGTTATAAGATTATATAATCATTTAAAAAAAGAAATAAAGCTTTTGAAGGCATAAGTGACTATAAAAGAAGTTTTCTTCTCAATGAATGCTTTTTGCTTCACGTTTCCCGAGGTAAACATTCAATTATAATCTCTTTTAACCCAAAATGTAAAAAAAATTCAACTTAAAATCAATTATGAGATTATATGATCATTTCAAGGCATAAACAAAGCTTTTGAAGGCATAAGTGACTATAAAAGAAGTTTTCTTCTCAATGAATGGTTTTGGCATCATGTTTCTCGAGGTAAACATTCAATTATAATCTGTTTTAACCCAAAATGTAAAAAAATTCAACTTAAAATAAGTTATAAGATTATATAATCATTTAAGAAAAGAAATAAAGCTTTTGAAGGCATAAGTGACTATAAAACAAGTTTTCTTCTCAATGAATGCTTTTTCCTTCACGTTTCTCGAGGTAAACATTCAATTATAATCTGTTTTAACCCAAAATGTAAAAAAAATCAACTTAAAATAATTTATAAGATTATATAATCATTTAAAGGGAGAAATAAAGCTTTTGAAGGCATAAGTGACTATAAAAGAAGTTTTCTTCTCAATGAATGGTTTTTGCTTCACGTTTCCCGAGGTAAACATTCAATTATAATCTGTTTTAACCCAAAATGTAAAAAAATTCAACTTAAAATAAGTTATAAGATTATATAATCATTTAAGAAAAGAAATAAAGCTTTTGAAGGCATAAGTGACTATAAAACAAGTTTTCTTCTCAATGAATGCTTTTTCCTTCACGTTTCTCGAGGTAAACATTCAATTATAATCTGTTTTAACCCAAAATGTAAAAAAAATCAACTTAAAATAATTTATAAGATTATATAATCATTTAAAGGGAGAAATAAAGCTTTTGAAGGCATAAGTGACTATAAAAGAAGTTTTCTTCCCAATGAATGGTTTTTGCATCACGTTTCCCGAGGTAAACATTCAATTATAATCTGTTTTAACCCAAAATGTGAAAACATTCAACTTAAAATAAGTTATAAGATTATATAATCATTTAAAAAAAGAAATAAAGCTTTTGAAGGCATAAGTGACTATAAAAGAAGTTTTCTTCTCAATGAATGGTTTTTGCTTCACGTTTCCCGAGGTAAACATTCAATTATAATCTGTTTTAACCGAAAATGTAAAAAAAATTCAACTTAAAATCAATTATGAGATTATATGATCATTTCAAGGCATAAATAAAGCTTTTGAAGGCATAAGTGACTATAAAAGAAGTTTTCTTCTCAATGAATGGTTTTTGCATCACGTTTCCCGAGGTAAACATTCAATTATAATCTGTTTTAACCCAAAATGTAAAAAAATTCAACTTAAAATAAGTTATAAGATTATATAATCATTTAAAAAAAGAAATAAAGCTTTTGAAGGCATAAGTGACTATAAAAGAAGTTTTCTTCTCAATGAATGGTTTTTGCTTCACGTTTCCCGAGGTAAACATTCAATTATAATCTGTTTTAACCCAAAATGTAAAAAAATTCAACTTAAAATAAGTTATAAGATTATATAATCATTTAAGAAAAGAAATAAAGCTTTTGAAGGCATAAGTGACTATAAAACAAGTTTTCTTCTCAATGAATGCTTTTTCCTTCACGTTTCTCGAGGTAAACATTCAATTATAATCTGTTTTAACCCAAAATGTAAAAAAAATCAACTTAAAATAATTTATAAGATTATATAATCATTTAAAGGGAGAAATAAAGCTTTTGAAGGCATAAGTGACTATAAAAGAAGTTTTCTTCCCAATGAATGGTTTTTGCATCACGTTTCCCGAGGTAAACATTCAATTATAATCTGTTTTAACCCAAAATGTGAAAACATTCAACTTAAAATAAGTTATAAGATTATATAATCATTTAAAAAAAGAAATAAAGCTTTTGAAGGCATAAGTGACTATAAAAGAAGTTTTCTTCTCAATGAATGGTTTTTGCTTCACGTTTCCCGAGGTAAACATTCAATTATAATCTGTTTTAACCGAAAATGTAAAAAAAATTCAACTTAAAATCAATTATGAGATTATATGATCATTTCAAGGCATAAATAAAGCTTTTGAAGGCATAAGTGACTATAAAAGAAGTTTTCTTCTCAATGAATGGTTTTTGCATCACGTTTCCCGAGGTAAACATTCAATTATAATCTGTTTTAACCCAAAATGTAAAAAAATTCAACTTAAAATAAGTTATAAGATTATATAATCATTTAAAAAAAGAAATAAAGCTTTTGAAGGCATAAGTGACTATAAAAGAAGTTTTCTTCTCAATGAATGCTTTTTGCTTCACGTTTCCCGAGGTAAACATTCAATTATAATCTGTTTTAACCCAAAATGTAAAAAAAATTCAACTTAAAATCAATTATGGGATTATATGATCATTTCAAGGCATAAATAAAGCTTTTGAAGGCATAAGTGACTATAAAAGAAGTTTTCTTCTCAATGAATGGTTTTTGCATCACGTTTCTCGAGGTAAACATTCAATTATAATCTGTTTTAACCCAAAATGTAAAAAAATTCAACTTAAAATAAGTTATAAGATTATATAATCATTTAAAAAAAGAAATAAAGCTTTTGAAGGCATAAGTGACTATAAAAGAAGTTTTCTTCTCAATGAATGCTTTTTGCTTCACGTTTCCCGAGGTAAACATTCAATTATAATCTGTTTTAACCCAAAATGTAAAAAAAATTCAACTTAAAATCAATTATGAGATTATATGATCATTTCAAGGCATAAACAAAGCTTTTGAAGGCATAAGTGACTATAAAAGAAGTTTTCTTCTCAATGAATGGTTTTGGCATCACGTTTCTCGAGGTAAACATTCAATTATAATCTGTTTTAACCCAAAATGTAAAAAAATTCAACTTAAAATAAGTTATAAGATTATATAATCATTTAAAAAAAGAAATAAAGCTTTTGAAGGCATAAGTGACTATAAAACAAGTTTTCTTCTCAATGAATGCTTTTTCCTTCACGTTTCTCGAGGTAAACATTCAATTATAATCTGTTTTAACCCAAAATTTAAAAAAAATCAACTTAAAATAAGTTATAAGATTATATAATCATTTAAAGGGAGAAATAAAGCTTTTGAAGGCATAAGTGACTATAAAAGAAGTTTTCTTCTCAATGAATGGTTTTTGCATCACGTTTCTCGAGGTAAACATTCAATTATAATCTGTTTTAACCCAAAATGTAAAAAAATTCAACTTAAAATAAGTTATAAGATTATATAATCATTTAAAAAAAGAAATAAAGCTTTCGAAGGCATAAGTGACTATAAAACAAGTTTTCTTCTCAATGAATGCTTTTTCCTTCACGTTTCTCGAGGTAAACATTCAATTATAATCTGTTTTAACCCAAAATATAAAAAAAATCAACTTAAAATAAGTTATAAGATTATATAATCATTTAAAGGGAGAAATAAAGCTTTTGAAGGCATAAGTGACTATAAAAGAAGTTTTCTTCTCAATGAATGGTTTTTGCATCACGTTTCTCGAGGTAAACATTCAATTATAATCTGTTTTAACCCAAAATGTAAAAAAATTCAACTTAAAATAAGTTATAAGATTATATAATCATTTAAGAAAAGAAATAAAGCTTTTGAAGGCATAAGTGACTATAAAACAAGTTTTCTTCTCAATGAATGCTTTTTCCTTCACGTTTCTCGAGGTAAACATTCAATTATAATCTGTTTTAACCCAAAATATAAAAAAAATCAACTTAAAATAAGTTATAAGATTATATAATCATTTAAAGGGAGAAATAAAGCTTTTGAAGGCATAAGTGACTATAAAAGAAGTTTTCTTCTCAATGAATGCTTTTTCCTTCACGTTTCCCAAGGTAAACATTCAATTATAATCTGTTTTAACCCAAAATGTAAAAAAAATCAACTTAAAATAAGTTATAAGATTATATAATCATTTAAAGGGAGAAATAAAGCTTTTGAAGGCATAAGTGACTATAAAAGAAGTTTTCTTCTCAATGAATGGTTTTTGCATCACGTTTCTCGAGGTAAACATTCAATTATAATCTGTTTTAACCCAAAATGTAAAAAAATTCAACTTAAAATAAGTTATAAGATTATATAATTATTTAAGAAAAGAAATAAAGCTTTTGAAGGCATAAGTGACTATAAAACAAGTTTTCTTCTCAATGAATGCTTTTTCCTTCACGTTTCTCGAGGTAAACATTATATTATAATCTGTTTTAACCCAAAATATAAAAAAAATCAACTTAAAATAAGTTATAAGATTATATAATCATTTAAAGGGAGAAATAAAGCTTTTGAAGGCATAAGTGACTATAAAAGAAGTTTTCTTCTCAATGAATGCTTTTTGCTTCACGTTTCCCGAGGTAAACATTCAATTATAATCTGTTTTAACCCAAAATGTAAAAAAAATTCAACTTAAAATCAATTATGAGATTATATGATCATTTCAAGGCATAAATAAAGCTTTTGAAGGCATAAGTGACTATAAAAGAACTTTTCTTCTCAATGAATGGTTTTTGCATCACGTTTCTCGAGGTAAACATTCAATTATAATCTGTTTTAACCCAAAATGTAAAAAAAATCAACTTAAAATAAGTTATAAGATTATATAATCATTTAAAAAAAGAAATAAAGCTTTTGAAGGCATAAGTGACTATAAAAGAAGTTTTCTTCTCAATGAATGCTTTTTGCTTCACGTTTCCCGAGGTAAACATTCAATTATAATCTGTTTTAACCCAAAATGTAAAAAAAATTCAACTTAAAATCAATTATGGGATTATATGATCATTTCAAGGCATAAATAAAGCTTTTGAAGGCATAAGTGACTATAAAAGAAGTTTTCTTCTCAATGAATGGTTTTTGCATCACGTTTCACGAGGTAAACATTCAATTATAATCTGTTTTAACCCAAAATGTAAAAAAATTCAACTTAAAATAAGTTATAAGATTATATAATCATTTAAAAAAAGAAATAAAGCTTTTGAAGGCATAAGTGACTATAAAAGAAGTTTTCTTCTCAATGAATGCTTTTTGCTTCACGTTTCCCGAGGTAAACATTCAATTATAATCTGTTTTAACCCAAAATGTAAAAAAAATTCAACTTAAAATCAATTATGGGATTATATGATCATTTCAAGGCATAAATAAAGCTTTTGAAGGCATAAGTGACTATAAAAGAAGTTTTCTTCTCAATGAATGGTTTTTGCATCACGTTTCTCGAGGTAAACATTCAATTATAATCTGTTTTAACCCAAAATGTAAAAAAATTCAACTTAAAATAAGTTATAAGATTATATAATCATTTAAAAAAAGAAATAAAGCTTTTGAAGGCATAAGTGACTATAAAAGAAGTTTTCTTCTCAATGAATGCTTTTTGCTTCACGTTTCCCGAGGTAAACATTCAATTATAATCTGTTTTAACCCAAAATGTAAAAAAAATTCAACTTAAAATCAATTATGAGATTATATGATCATTTCAAGGCATAAACAAAGCTTTTGAAGGCATAAGTGACTATAAAAGAAGTTTTCTTCTCAATGAATGGTTTTGGCATCACGTTTCTCGAGGTAAACATTCAATTATAATCTGTTTTAACCCAAAATGTAAAAAAATTCAACTTAAAATAAGTTATAAGATTATATAATCATTTAAGAAAAGAAATAAAGCTTTTGAAGGCATAAGTGACTATAAAACAAGTTTTCTTCTCAATGAATGCTTTTTCCTTCACGTTTCTCGAGGTAAACATTCAATTATAATCTGTTTTAACCCAAAATGTAAAAAAAATCAACTTAAAATAATTTATAAGATTATATAATCATTTAAAGGGAGAAATAAAGCTTTTGAAGGCATAAGTGACTATAAAAGAAGTTTTCTTCTCAATGAATGGTTTTTGCTTCACGTTTCCCGAGGTAAACATTCAATTATAATCTGTTTTAACCCAAAATGTAAAAAAATTCAACTTAAAATAAGTTATAAGATTATATAATCATTTAAGAAAAGAAATAAAGCTTTTGAAGGCATAAGTGACTATAAAACAAGTTTTCTTCTCAATGAATGCTTTTTCCTTCACGTTTCTCGAGGTAAACATTCAATTATAATCTGTTTTAACCCAAAATGTAAAAAAAATCAACTTAAAATAATTTATAAGATTATATAATCATTTAAAGGGAGAAATAAAGCTTTTGAAGGCATAAGTGACTATAAAAGAAGTTTTCTTCTCAATGAATGGTTTTTGCATCACGTTTCACGAGGTAAACATTCAATTATAATCTGTTTTAACCCAAAATGTAAAAAAATTCAACTTAAAATAAGTTATAAGATTATATAATCATTTAAAAAAAGAAATAAAGCTTTTGAAGGCATAAGTGACTATAAAAGAAGTTTTCTTCTCAATGAATGCTTTTTGCTTCACGTTTCTCGAGGTAAACATTCAATTATAATCTGTTTTAACCGAAAATGTAAAAAAAATTCAACTTAAAATCAATTATGAGATTATATGATCATTTCAAGGCATAAATAAAGCTTTTGAAGGCATAAGTGACTATAAAAGAAGTTTTCTTCCCAATGAATGGTTTTTGCATCACGTTTCCCGAGGTAAACATTCAATTATAATCTGTTTTAACCCAAAATGTGAAAACATTCAACTTAAAATAAGTTATAAGATTATATAATCATTTAAAAAAAGAAATAAAGCTTTTGAAGGCATAAGTGACTATAAAAGAAGTTTTCTTCTCAATGAATGGTTTTTGCTTCACGTTTCCCGAGGTAAACATTCAATTATAATCTGTTTTAACCGAAAATGTAAAAAAAATTCAACTTAAAATCAATTATGAGATTATATGATCATTTCAAGGCATAAATAAAGCTTTTGAAGGCATAAGTGACTATAAAAGAAGTTTTCTTCTCAATGAATGGTTTTTGCATCACGTTTCCCGAGGTAAACATTCAATTATAATCTGTTTTAACCCAAAATGTAAAAAAATTCAACTTAAAATAAGTTATAAGATTATATAATCATTTAAAAAAAGAAATAAAGCTTTTGAAGGCATAAGTGACTATAAAAGAAGTTTTCTTCTCAATGAATGCTTTTTCCTTGACGTTTCTCGAGGTAAACATTCAATTATAATCTGTTTTAACCCAAAATGTAAAAAAAATTCAACTTAAAATCAATTATGAGATTATATGATCATTTCAAGGCATAAACAAAGCTTTTGAAGGCATAAGTGACTATAAAAGAAGTTTTCTTCTCAATGAATGGTTTTTCCATCACGTTTCTCGAGGTAAACATTCAATTATAATCTGTTTTAACCCAAAATGTAAAAAAATTCAACTTAAAATAAGTTATAAGATTATATAATCATTTAAGAAAAGAAATAAAGCTTTTGAAGGCATAAGTGACTATAAAACAAGTTTTCTTCTCAATGAATGCTTTTTCCTTCACGTTTCTCGAGGTAAACATTCAATTATAATCTGTTTTAACCCAAAATGTAAAAAAATTCAACTTAAAATAAGTTATAAGAATATATAATCATTTAAAGGGAGAAATAAAGCTTTCGAAGGCATAAGTGACTATAAAAGAAGTTTTCTTCTCAATGAATGGTTTTTGCATCACGTTTCCCGAGGTAAACATTCAATTATAATCTGTTTTAACCCAAAATGTAAAAAAATTCAACTTAAAATAAGTTAAAGATTATATAATCATTTAAAAAAAGAAATAAAGCTTTTGAAGGCATAAGTGACTATAAAAGAAGTTTTCTTCTCAATGAATGCTTTTTCCTTGACGTTTCTCGAGGTAAACATTCAATTATAATCTGTTTTAACCCAAAATGTAAAAAAAATTCAACTTAAAATCAATTATGAGATTATATGATCATTTCAAGGCATAAACAAAGCTTTTGAAGGCATAAGTGACTATAAAAGAAGTTTTCTTCTCAATGAATGGTTTTTGCATCACGTTTCTCGAGGTAAACATTCAATTATAATCTGTTTTAACCCAAAATGTAAAAAAATTCAACTTAAAATAAGTTATAAGATTATATAATCATTTAAGAAAAGAAATAAAGCTTTTGAAGGCATAAGTGACTATAAAAGAAGTTTTCTTCTCAATGAATGATTTTTCCTTCACGTTTCTCGAGGTAAACATTCAATTATAATCTGTTTTAACCCAAAATGTAAAAAAAAATCAACTTAAAATAAGTTATAAGATTATATAATCATTTAAAGGGAGAAATAAAGCTTTTGAAGGCATAAGTGACTATAAAAGAAGTTTTCTTCTCAATGAATGGTTTTTGCTTCACGTTTCTCGAGGTAAACATTCAATTATAATCTGTTTTAACCCAAAATGTAAAAAAAATTCAACTTAAAATCAATTATGAGATTATATGATAATTTCAAGGCATAAATAAAGCTTTTGAAGGCATAAGTGACTATAAAAGAAGTTTTCTTCTCAATGAATGCTTTTTGCTTCACGTTTCCCGAGGTAAACATTCAATTATAATCTGTTTTAACCCAAAATGTAAAAAAAATTCAACTTAAAATCAATTATGAGATTATATGATAATTTCAAGGCATAAATAAAGCTTTTGAAGGCATAAGTGACTATAAAAGAAGTTTTCTTCTCAATGAATGCTTTTTGCTTCACGTTTCCCGAGGTAAACATTCAATTATAATCTGTTTTAACCCAAAATGTAAAAAAAATTCAACTTAAAATCAATTATGAGATTATATGATCATTTAAAGGCATAAATAAAGCTTTTGAAGGCATAAGTGACTATAAAAGAAGTTTTCTTCTCAATGAATGCTTTTTGCATCACGTTTCCTGAGGTAAACATTCAATTATAATCTGTTTTAACCCAAAACGTAAAAAAATTCAACTTAAAATAAGTTATAAGAATATATAATCATTTAAAGGGAGAAATAAAGCTTTCGAAGGCATAAGTGACTATAAAAGAAGTTTTCTTCTCAATGAATGGTTTTTGCATCACGTTTCCCGAGGTAAACATTCAATTATAATCTGTTTTAACCCAAAATGTAAAAAAATTCAACTTAAAATAAGTTATAACATTATATAATCATTTAAAAAAAGAAATAAAGCTTTTGAAGGCATAAGTGACTATAAAAGAAGTTTTCTTCTCAATGAATGCTTTTTCCTTCACGTTTCTCGAGGTAAACATTCAATTATAATCTGTTTTAACCCAAAACGTAAAAAAAATCAACTTAAAATAAGTTATAAGATTATATAATCATTTAAAGGGAGAAATAAAGCTTTCGAAGGCATAAGTGACTATAAAAGAAGTTTTCTTCTCAATGAATGCTTTTTGCTTCACGTTTCCCGAGGTAAACATTCAATTATAATCTGTTTTAACCCAAAATGTAAAAAAAATTCAACTTAAAATCAATTATGAGATTATATCATCATTTAAAGGCATAAATAAAGCTTTTGAAGGCATAAGTGACTATAAAAGAAGTTTTCTTCTCAATGAATGGTTTTTGCATCACGTTTCCCGAGGTAAACATTCAATTATAATCTGTTTTAACCCAAAATGTAAAAAAAATCAACTTAAAATAAGTTATAAGATTATATAATCATTTAAAGGGAGAAATAAAGCTTTTGAAGGCATAAGTGACAATAAAAGAAGTTTTCTTCTCAATGAATGGTTTTTGCATCACGTTTCCCAAGGGAAACATTCAATTATAATCTGTTTTAGCCCAAAACGTAAAAAAATTCAACTTAAAATAAGTTATAAGATTATATAATCATTTAAAGGGAGAAATAAAGCTTTTGATGGAATAAGTGACTATAAAAGAAGTTTTCTTCTCAATGAATGGTTTTTGCATCACGTTTCCCGAGGAAAACATTCAATTATAATCTGTTTTAACTAAAAATGTAAAAAAATTCAACTTAAAATCAATTATGAGATTATATGATCATTTAAAGGCATCAATAAAGCTTTTGAAGGCATAAGTGACTATAAAAGAAGTTTTCTTCTCAATGAATGCTTTTTCCTTCACGTTTCCCAAGGTAAACTTTCAATTATAATCTGTTTTACCCCAAAATGTAAAAAAATTCAACTTAAAATAAATTATAAGATTATATAATCATTTAAAGGGAGAAATAAAGCTTTTGAAGGCATAAGTGACAATAAAAGAAGTTTTCTTCTCAATGGATGCTTTTTCCTTCACGTTTCCCACGGTAAACATTCAATTAGAATCTGTTTTAACCCAAAATGTAAAAAAATTCAACTTAAAATAAGTTATAAGATTATATAATCACTTAAAGGGAGAAATAAAGCTTTTGAAGGCATAAGTGACTATAAAAGAAGTTTTCTTCTCAATGAATGCTTTTTGCTTCATGTTTCTCGAGGTAAACATTCAATTATAATCTGTTTTAACCGAAAATGTAAAAAAAATTCAACTTAAAATCAATTATGAGATTATATGATCATTTCAAGGCATAAATAAAGCTTTTGAAGGTATAAGTGACTATAAAAGAAGTTTTCTTCTCAATGAATGGTTTTTGCATCACGTTTCCCGTGGTAAATATTCAATTATAATCTGTTTTAACCCAAAATGTAAAAAAATTCAACTTAAAATAAGTTATAAGATTATATAATCATTTAAAAAAAGAAATAAAGCTTTTGAAGGCATAAGTGACTATAAAAGAAGTTTTCTTCTCAATGAATGCTTTTTGCTTCACGTTTCCCGAGGTAAACATTCAATTATAATCTGTTTTAACCCAAAATGTAAAAAAAATTCAACTTAAAATCAATTATGAGATTATATGATCATTTAAAGGCATAAATAAAGCTTTTGAAGGCATAAGTGACTATAAAAGAAGTTTTCTTCTCAATGAATGCTTTTTGCATCACGTTTCCTGAGGTAAACATTCAATTATAATCTGTTTTAACCCAAAACGTAAAAAAATTCAACTTAAAATAAGTTATAAGAATATATAATCATTTAAAGGGAGAAATAAAGCTTTCGAAGGCATAAGTGACTATAAAAGAAGTTTTCTTCTCAATGAATGGTTTTTGCATCACGTTTCCCGAGGTAAACATTCAATTATAATCTGTTTTAACCCAAAATGTAAAAAAATTCAACTTAAAATAAGTTATAACATTATATAATCATTTAAAAAAAGAAATAAAGCTTTTGAAGGCATAAGTGACTATAAAAGAAGTTTTCTTCTCAATGAATGCTTTTTCCTTCACGTTTCTCGAGGTAAACATTCAATTATAATCTGTTTTAACCCAAAACGTAAAAAAAATCAACTTAAAATAAGTTATAAGATTATATAATCATTTAAAGGGAGAAATAAAGCTTTCGAAGGCATAAGTGACTATAAAAGAAGTTTTCTTCTCAATGAATGCTTTTTGCTTCACGTTTCCGGAGGTAAACATTCAATTATAATCTGTTTTAACCCAAAATGTAAAAAAAATTCAACTTAAAATCAATTATGAGATTATATCATCATTTAAAGGCATAAATAAAGCTTTTGAAGGCATAAGTGACTATAAAAGAAGTTTTCTTCTCAATGAATTGTTTTTGCATCACGTTTCCCGAGGTAAACATTCAATTATAATCTGTTTTAACCCAAAATGTAAAAAAAATTCAACTTAAAATCAATTATGAGATTATATGATAATTTCAAGGCATAAATAAAGCTTTTGAAGGCATAAGTGACTATAAAAGAAGTTTTCTTCTCAATGAATGGTTTTTGCATCACGTTTCTCGAGGTAAACACTCAATTATAATCTGTTTTAACAAAAAATGTAAAAAAATTCAACTTAAAATCAATTATGAGATTATATGATCATTTAAAGGCATAAATAAAGCTTTTGAAGGCATAAGTGACAATAAAAGAAGTTTTCTTCTCAATGAATGCTTTTTCCTTCACGTTTCCGAAGGTAAACATTCAATTATAATCTGTTTTAACCCAAAATGTAAAAAAATTCAACTTAAAATAAGTTATAAGATTATATAATGATTTAAAGGGAGAAATAGAGCTTTTGAAGGCATAAGTGACTATAAAAGAAGTTTTCTTCTCAATGAATGGTTTTTGCATCACGTTTCTCGAGGTAAACATTCAATTATAATCTGTTTTAACCCAAAATGTAAAAAAATTCAACTTAAAATCAATTATGAGATTATATGATCATTTAAAGGCATAAATAAAGCTTTTGAAGGCATAAGTGACTATAAAACAAGTTTTCTTCTCAATGAATGCTTTTTCCATCACGTTTCTCGAGGTAAACATTCAATTATAATCTGTTTTAACCCAAAATGTAAAAAAAATCAACTTAAAATAAGTTATAAGATTATATAATCATTTAAAGGGAGAAATAAAGCTTTTGAAGGCATAAGTGACTATAAAAGAAGTTTTCTTCTCAATGAATGATTTTTGCTTCACGTTTCCCGAGGTAAACATTCAATTATAATCTGTTTTAACCCAAAATGTAAAAAAATTCAACTTAAAATAAATTATAAGATTATATAATCATTTAAAGGGAGAAATAAAGCTTTTGAAGGCATAAGTGACTATAAAAGAAGTTTTCTTCTCAATGAATGCTTTTTCCTTCACGTTTCCCAAGGTAAACATTCAATTATAATCTGTTTTAACCCAAAATGTAAAAAAATTCAACTTAAAATAAGTTATAAGATTATATAATCATTTAAAGGGAGAAATAAAGCTTTTGAAGGCATAAGTGACTATAAAAGAAGTTTTCTTCTCAATGAATGCTTTTTGCTTCACGTTTCCCGAGGTAAACATTCAATTATAATCTGTTTTAACCCAAAATGTAAAAAAAATTCAACTTAAAATCAATTATGAGATTATATGATCATTTCAAGGCATAAACAAAGCTTTTGAAGGCATAAGTGACTATAAAAGAAGTTTTCTTCTCAATGAATGGTTTTTGCATCACGTTTCTCGAGGTAAACATTCAATTATAATCTGTTTTAACCCAAAATGTAAAAAAATTCAACTTAAAATAAGTTATAAGATTATATAATCATTTAAGAAAAGAAATAAAGCTTTTGAAGGCATAAGTGACTATAAAAGAAGTTTTCTTCTCAATGAATGCTTTTTCCTTCACGTTTCTCGAGGTAAACATTCAATTATAATCTGTTTTAACCCAAAATGTAAAAAAAAATCAACTTAAAATAAGTTATAAGATTATATAATCATTTAAAGGGAGAAATAAAGCTTTTGATGGAATAAGTGACTATAAAAGAAGTTTTCTTCTCAATGAATGCTTTTTGCTTCACGTTTCTCGAGGTAAACATTCAATTATAATCTGTTTTAACCGAAAATGTAAAAAAAATTCAACTTAAAATCAATTATGAGATTATATGATCATTTCAAGGCATAAATAAAGCTTTTGAAGGTATAAGTGACTATAAAAGAAGTTTTCTTCTCAATGAATGGTTTTTGCATCACGTTTCCCGTGGTAAACATTCAATTATAATCTGTTTTAACCCAAAATGTAAAAAAATTCAACTTAAAATAAGTTATAAGATTATATAATCATTTAAAAAAAGAAATAAAGCTTTTGAAGGCATAAGTGACTATAAAAGAAGTTTTCTTCTCAATGAATGCTTTTTGCTTCACGTTTCCCGAGGTAAACATTCAATTATAATCTGTTTTAACCCAAAATGTAAAAAAAATTCAACTTAAAATCAATTATGAGATTATATGATCATTTAAAGGCATAAATAAAGCTTTTGAAGGCATAAGTGACTATAAAAGAAGTTTTCTTCTCAATGAATGCTTTTTGCATCACGTTTCCTGAGGTAAACATTCAATTATAATCTGTTTTAACCCAAAACGTAAAAAAATTCAACTTAAAATAAGTTATAAGAATATATAATCATTTAAAGGGAGAAATAAAGCTTTCGAAGGCATAAGTGACTATAAAAGAAGTTTTCTTCTCAATGAATGGTTTTTGCATCACGTTTCCCGAGGTAAACATTCAATTATAATCTGTTTTAACCCAAAATGTAAAAAAATTCAACTTAAAATAAGTTATAACATTATATAATCATTTAAAAAAAGAAATAAAGCTTTTGAAGGCATAAGTGACTATAAAAGAAGTTTTCTTCTCAATGAATGCTTTTTCCTTCACGTTTCTCGAGGTAAACATTCAATTATAATCTGTTTTAACCCAAAACGTAAAAAAAATCAACTTAAAATAAGTTATAAGATTATATAATCATTTAAAGGGAGAAATAAAGCTTTCGAAGGCATAAGTGACTATAAAAGAAGTTTTCTTCTCAATGAATGCTTTTTGCTTCACGTTTCCGGAGGTAAACATTCAATTATAATCTGTTTTAACCCAAAATGTAAAAAAAATTCAACTTAAAATCAATTATGAGATTATATCATCATTTAAAGGCATAAATAAAGCTTTTGAAGGCATAAGTGACTATAAAAGAAGTTTTCTTCTCAATGAATTGTTTTTGCATCACGTTTCCCGAGGTAAACATTCAATTATAATCTGTTTTAACCCAAAATGTAAAAAAAATTCAACTTAAAATCAATTATGAGATTATATGATAATTTCAAGGCATAAATAAAGCTTTTGAAGGCATAAGTGACTATAAAAGAAGTTTTCTTCTCAATGAATGGTTTTTGCATCACGTTTCTCGAGGTAAACACTCAATTATAATCTGTTTTAACAAAAAATGTAAAAAAATTCAACTTAAAATCAATTATGAGATTATATGATCATTTAAAGGCATAAATAAAGCTTTTGAAGGCATAAGTGACAATAAAAGAAGTTTTCTTCTCAATGAATGCTTTTTCCTTCACGTTTCCGAAGGTAAACATTCAATTATAATCTGTTTTAACCCAAAATGTAAAAAAATTCAACTTAAAATAAGTTATAAGATTATATAATGATTTAAAGGGAGAAATAAAGCTTTTGAAGGCATAAGTGACTATAAAAGAAGTTTTCTTCTCAATGAATGGTTTTTGCATCACGTTTCTCGAGGTAAACATTCAATTATAATCTGTTTTAACCCAAAATGTAAAAAAATTCAACTTAAAATCAATTATGAGATTATATGATCATTTAAAGGCATAAATAAAGCTTTTGAAGGCATAAGTGACTATAAAACAAGTTTTCTTCTCAATGAATGCTTTTTCCATCACGTTTCTCGAGGTAAACATTCAATTATAATCTGTTTTAACCCAAAATGTAAAAAAAATCAACTTAAAATAAGTTATAAGATTATATAATCATTTAAAGGGAGAAATAAAGCTTTTGAAGGCATAAGTGACTATAAAAGAAGTTTTCTTCTCAATGAATGATTTTTGCTTCACGTTTCCCGAGGTAAACATTCAATTATAATCTGTTTTAACCCAAAATGTAAAAAAATTCAACTTAAAATAAATTATAAGATTATATAATCATTTAAAGGGAGAAATAAAGCTTTTGAAGGCATAAGTGACTATAAAAGAAGTTTTCTTCTCAATGAATGCTTTTTCCTTCACGTTTCCCAAGGTAAACATTCAATTATAATCTGTTTTAACCCAAAATGTAAAAAAATTCAACTTAAAATAAGTTATAAGATTATATAATCATTTAAAGGGAGAAATAAAGCTTTTAAAGGCATAAGTGACTATAAAAGAAGTTTTCTTCTCAATGAATGCTTTTTGCTTCACGTTTCCCGAGGTAAACATTCAATTATAATCTGTTTTAACCCAAAATGTAAAAAAAATTCAACTTAAAATCAATTATGAGATTATATGATCATTTCAAGGCATAAACAAAGCTTTTGAAGGCATAAGTGACTATAAAAGAAGTTTTCTTCTCAATGAATGGTTTTTGCATCACGTTTCTCGAGGTAAACATTCAATTATAATCTGTTTTAACCCAAAATGTAAAAAAATTCAACTTAAAATAAGTTATAAGATTATATAATCATTTAAAAAAAGAAATAAAGCTTTTGAAGGCATAAGTGACTATAAAAGAAGTTTTCTTCTCAATGAATGGTTTTTGCATCACGTTTCTCGAGGTAAACATTCAATTATAATCTGTTTTAACTAAAAATGTAAGAAAATTCAACTTAAAATCAATTATGAGATTATATGATCATTTAAAGGCATAAATAAAGCTTTTGAAGGCATAAGTGACTATAAAAGAAGTTTTCTTCTCAATGAATGGTTTTTACATCACGTTTCTCGAGGTAAACATCCAATTATAATCTGTTTTAACTCAAAATGTAAAAAAATTCAACTTGAAATAAGTTATAAGATTATATAATCATTTAAAAAAAGAAATAAAGCTTTTGAAGGCATAAGTGACTATAAAAGAAGTTTTCTTCTCAATGAATGCTTTTTGCTTCACGTTTCCCGAGGTAAACATTCAATTATAATCTGTTTTAACCCAAAATGTAAAAAAAATTCAACTTAAAATCAATTATGAGATTATATGATCATTTCAAGGCATAAACAAAGCTTTTGAAGGCATAAGTGACTATAAAAGAAGTTTTCTTCTCAATGAATGGTTTTTGCATCACGTTTCTCGAGGTAAACATTCAATTATAATCTGTTTTAACCCAAAATGTAAAAAAATTCAACTTAAAATAAGTTATAAGATTATATAATCATTTAAAAAAAGAAATAAAGCTTTTGAAGGCATAAGTGACTATAAAAGAAGTTTTCTTCTCAATGAATGGTTTTTGCATCACGTTTCTCGAGGTAAACAATCAATTATAATTTGTTTTAACTAAAAATGTAAAAAAATTCAACTTAAAATCAATTATGAGATTATATGATCATTTAAAGCCATAAATAAAGCTTTTGAAGGCATAAGTGACAATAAAAGAAGCTTTCTTCTCATTGAATGCTTTTTCCTTCACGTTTCCCAAGGTAAACATTCAATTGTAATCTGTTTTATCCCAAAATGTAAAAAAATTCAACTTAAAATAAGTTATAAGATTATATAATCATTTAAAGGGAGAAATAAAGCTTTTTAAGGCATAAGTGACTATAAAAGAAGTTTTCTTCTCAATGAATGCTTTTTCCTTCAGGTTTCCCAAGGTAAACATTCAATTATAATCTGTTTTAACCCAAAATGTAAAAAAATTCAACTTAAAATAAGTTATAAGATTATATAATCATTTAAAGGGAGAAATAAAGCTTTTGAAGGCATAAGTGACTATAAAAGAAGTTTTCTTCTCAATGAATGGTTTTTGCATCACGTTTCTCGAGGTAAACATTCAATTATAATCTGTTTTAACCCAAAATGTAAAAAAATTCAACTTAAAATAAGTTATAAGATTATATAATCATTTAAAAAAAGAAATAAAGCTTTTGAAGGCATAAGTGACTATAAAAGAAGTTTTCTTCTCAATGAATGCTTTTTCCTTCACGTTTCTCGAGGTAAACATTCAATTATAATCTGTTTTAACCCAAAATGTAAAAAAATTCAACTTAAAATAAGTTATAAGATTATATAATCATTTAAAGGGAGAAATAAAGCTTTTGAAGGCATAAGTGACTATAAAAGAACTTTTCTTCTCAATGAATGGTTTTTGCATCACGTTTCCCGAGGTAAACATTCAATTATAATCTGTTTTAACTAAAAATGTAAAAAAATTCAACTTAAAATCAATTATGAGATTATATGATCATTTAAAGGCATAAGTAAAGCTTTTGAAGGCATAACTGACAATAAAAGAAGTTTTCTTCTCAATGAATGCTTTTTGCTTCACGTTTCCAGAGGTAAACATTCAATTATAATCTGTTTTAACCCAAAATGTAAAAAAATTCAACTTAAAATAAATTATAAGATTATATAATCATTTAAAGGGAGAAATAAAGCTTTTGAAGGCATAAGTGACTATAAAAGAAGTTTTCTTCTCAATGAATGCTTTTTCCTTCACGTTTCCCAAGGTAAACATTCAATTATAATCTGTTTTAACCCAAAATGTAAAAAAATTCAACTTAAAATAAGTTATAAGATTATATAATCATTTAAAGGGAGAAATAAAGCTTTTGAAGGCATAAGTGACTATAAAAGAACTTTTCTTCTCAATGAATGCTTTTTGCTTCACGTTTCCCGAGGTAAACATTCAATTATAATCTGTTTTAACCCAAAATGTAAAAAAAATTCAACTTAAAATCAATTATGAGATTATATGATCATTTCAAGGCATAAACAAAGCTTTTGAAGGCATAAGTGACTATAAAAGAAGTTTTCTTCTCAATGAATGGTTTTTGCATCACGTTTCTCGAGGTAAACATTCAATTATAATCTGTTTTAACCCAAAATGTAAAAAAATTCAACTTAAAATAAGTTATAAGATTATATAATCATTTAAAAAAAGAAATAAAGCTTTTGAAGGCATAAGTGACTATAAAAGAAGTTTTCTTCTCAATGAATGGTTTTTGCATCACGTTTCTCGAGGTAAACATTCAATTATAATCTGTTTTAACTAAAAATGTAAAAAAATTCAACTTAAAATCAATTATGAGATTATATGATCATTTAAAGGCATAAATAAAGCTTTTGAAGGCATAAGTGACTATAAAAGAACTTTTCTTCTCAATGAATGGTTTTTACATCACGTTTCTCGAGGTAAACATTCAATTATAATCTGTTTTAACTCAAAATGTAAAAAATTTCAACTTAAAATAAGTTATAAGATTATATAATCATTTAAAAAAAGAAATAAAGCTTTTGAAGGCATAAGTGACTATAAAAGAAGTTTTCTTCTCAATGAATGGTTTTTGCATCACGTTTCTCGAGGTAAACATTCAATTATAATCTGTTTTAACTAAAAATTTAAAAAAATTCAACTTAAAATTAATTATGAGATTATATGATCATTTAAAGGCATAAATAAAGCTTTTGAAGGCATAAGTGACAATAAAAGAAGCTTTCTTCTCATTGAATGCTTTTTCCTTCACGTTTCCCAAGGTAAACATTCAATTGTAATATGTTTTACCCCAAAATGTAAAAAAATTCAACTTAAAATAAGTTATAAGATTATATAATCATTTAAAAAAAGAAATAAAGCTTTTGAAGGCATAAGTGACTATAAAAGAAGTTTTCTTCTCAATGAATGCTTTTTGCTTCACGTTTCCCGAGGTAAACATTCAATTATAATCTGTTTTAACCCAAAATGTAAAAAAAATTCAACTTAAAATCAATTATGAGATTATATGATCATTTCAACGCATAAACAAAGCTTTTGAAGGCATAAGTGACTATAAAAGAAGTTTTCTTCTCAATGAATGGTTTTTGCATCACGTTTCTCGAGGTAAACATTCAATTATAATCTGTTTTAACCCAAAATGTAAAAAAATTCAACTTAAAATAAGTTATAAGATTATATAATCATTTAAAAAAAGAAATAAAGCTTTTGAAGGCATAAGTGACTATAAAAGAAGTTTTCTTCTCAATGAATGGTTTTTGCATCACGTTTCTCGAGGTAAACATTCAATTATAATCTGTTTTAACCCAAAATATAAAAAAATTCAACTTAAAATAAGTTATAAGATTATATAATCATTTAAAAAAAGAAATAAAGCTTTTGAAGGCATAAGTGACTATAAAAGAAGTTTTCTCCTCAATGAATGGTTTTTGCATCACGTTTCTCGAGGTAAACAATCAATTATAATTTGTTTTAACTAAAAATGTAAAAAAATTCAACTTAAAATCAATTATGAGATTATATGATCATTTAAAGCCATAAATAAAGCTTTTGAAGGCATAAGTGACAATAAAAGAAGCTTTCTTCTCATTGAATGCTTTTTCCTTCACGTTTCCCAAGGTAAACATTCAATTGTAATCTGTTTTACCCCAAAATGTAAAAAAATTCAACTTAAAATAAGTTATAAGATTATATAATCATTTAAAGGGAGAAATAAAGCTTTTTAAGGCATAAGTGACTATAAAAGAAGTTTTCTTCTCAATGAATGCTTTTTCCTTCATGTTTCCCAAGGTAAACATTCAATTATAATCTGTTTTAACCCAAAATGTAAAAAAATTCAACTTAAAATAAGTTATAAGATTATATAATCATTTAAAGGGAGAAATAAAGCTTTTGAAGGCATAAGTGACTATAAAAGAAGTTTTCTTCTCAATGAATGGTTTTTGCATCACGTTTCTCGAGGTAAACATTCAATTATAATCTGTTTTAACCCAAAATGTAAAAAAATTCAACTTAAAATAAGTTATAAGATTATATAATCATTTAAAAAAAGAAATAAAGCTTTTGAAGGCATAAGTGACTATAAAAGAAGTTTTCTTCTCAATGAATGCTTTTTCCTTCACGTTTCTCGAGGTAAACATTCAATTATAATCTGTTTTAACCCAAAATGTAAAAAAATTCAACTTAAAATAAGTTATAAGATTATATAATCATTTAAAGGGAGAAATAAAGCTTTTGAAGGCATAAGTGACTATAAAAGAACTTTTCTTCTCAATGAATGGTTTTTGCATCACGTTTCCCGAGGTAAACATTCAATTATAATCTGTTTTAACTAAAAATGTAAAAAAATTCAACTTAAAATCAATTATGAGATTATATGATCATTTAAAGGCATAAGTAAAGCTTTTGAAGGCATAACTGACAATAAAAGAAGTTTTCATCTCAATGAATGCTTTTTGCTTCACGTTTCCCGAGGTAAACATTCAATTATAATCTGTTTTAACCCAAAATGTAAAAAAATTCAACTTAAAATCAATTATAAGATTATATAATCATTTAAAGGGAGAAATAAAGCTTTTGAAGGCATAAGTGATTATAAAAGAAGTTTTCTTCTCAATGAATGCTTTTTCCTTCACGTTTCCCAAGGTAAACATTCAATTATAATCTGTTTTAACCCAAAATGTAAAAAAATTCAACTTAAAATAAGTTATAAGATTATATAATCATTTAAAGGGAGAAATAAAGCTTTTGAAGGCATAAGTGACTATAAAAGAACTTTTCTTCTCAATGAATGGTTTTTGCATCACGTTTCCCGAGGTAAACATTCAATTATAATCTGTTTTAACTAAAAATGTAAAAAAATTCAACTTAAAATCAATTATGAGATTATATGATCATTTAAAGGCATAAGTAAAGCTTTTGAAGGCATAACTGACAATAAAAGAAGTTTTCTTCTCAATGAATGCTTTTTGCTTCACGTTTCCCGAGGTAAACATTCAATTATAATCTGTTTTAACCCAAAATGTAAAAAAATTCAACTTAAAATAAATTATAAGATTATATAATCATTTAAAGGGAGAAATAAAGCTTTTAAAGGCATAAGTGACTATAAAAGAAGTTTTCTTCTCAATGAATGTTTTTTCCTTCACGTTTCCCAAGGTAAACATTCAATTATAATCTGTTTTAACCCAAAATGTAAAAAAATTCAACTTAAAATAAGTTATAAGATTATATAATCATTTAAAGGGAGAAATAAAGCTTTTGAAGGCATAAGTGACTATAAAAGAAGTTTTCTTCTCAATGAATGCTTTTTGCTTCACGTTTCCCGAGGTAAACATTCAATTATAATCTGTTTTAACCCAAAATGTAAAAAAAATTCAACTTAAAATCAATTATGAGATTATATGATCATTTCAAGGCATAAACAAAGCTTTTGAAGGCATAAGTGACTATAAAAGAAGTTTTCTTCTCAATGAATGGTTTTTGCATCACGTTTCTCGAGGTAAACATTCAATTATAATCTGTTTTAACCCAAAATGTAAAAAAATTCAACTTAAAATAAGTTATAAGATTATATAATCATTTAAAAAAAGAAATAAAGCTTTTGAAGGCATAAGTGACTATAAAAGAAGTTTTCTTCTCAATGAATGGTTTTTGCATCACGTTTCTCGAGGTAAACATTCAATTATAATCTGTTTTAACTAAAAATGTAAAAAAATTCAACTTAAAATCAATTATGAGATTATATGATCATTTAAAGGCATAAATAAAGCTTTTGAAGGCATAAGTGACTATAAAAGAACTTTTCTTCTCAATGAATGGTTTTTACATCACGTTTCTCGAGGTAAACATTCAATTATAATCTGTTTTAACTCAAAATGTAAAAAATTTCAACTTAAAATAAGTTATAAGATTATATAATCATTTAAAAAAAGAAATAAAGCTTTTGAAGGCATAAGTGACTATAAAAGAAGTTTTCTTCTCAATGAATGGTTTTTGCATCACGTTTCTCGAGGTAAACATTCAATTATAAACTGTTTTAACTAAAAATTTAAAAAAATTCAACTTAAAATTAATTATGAGATTATATGATCATTTAAAGGCATAAATAAAGCTTTTGAAGGCATAAGTGACAATAAAAGAAGCTTTCTTCTCATTGAATGCTTTTTCCTTCACGTTTCCCAAGGTAAACATTCAATTGTAATCTGTTTTACCCCAAAATGTAAAAAAATTCAACTTAAAATAAGTTATAAGATTATATAATCATTTAAAAAAAGAAATAAAGCTTTTGAAGGCATAAGTGACTATAAAAGAAGTTTTCTTCTCAATGAATGGTTTTTGCTTCACGTTTCCCGAGGTAAACATTCAATTATAATCTGTTTTAACCCAAAATGTAAAAAAAATTCAACTTAAAATCAATTATGAGATTATATGATCATTTCAAGGCATAAACAAAGCTTTTGAAGGCATAAGTGACTATAAAAGAAGTTTTCTTCTCAATGAATGGTTTTTGCATCACGTTTCTCGAGGTAAACATTCAATTATAATCTGTTTTAACCCAAAATATAAAAAAATTCAACTTAAAATAAGTTATAAGATTATATAATCATTTAAAAAAAGAAATAAAGCTTTTGAAGGCATAAGTGACTATAAAAGAAGTTTTCTTCTCAATGATTGGTTTTTGCATCACGTTTCTCGAGGTAAACAATCAATTATAATTTGTTTTAACTAAAAATGTAAAAAAATTCAACTTAAAATCAATTATGAGATTATATGATCATTTAAAGCCATAAATAAAGCTTTTGAAGGCATAAGTGACAATAAAAGAAGCTTTCTTCTCATTGAATGCTTTTTCCTTCACGTTTCCCAAGGTAAACATTCAATTGTAATCTGTTTTACCCCAAAATGTAAAAAAATTCAACTTAAAATAAGTTATAAGATTATATAATCATTTAAAGGGAGAAATAAAGCTTTTTAAGGCATAAGTGACTATAAAAGAAGTTTTCTTCTCAATGAATGCTTTTTCCTTCATGTTTCCCAAGGTAAACATTCAATTATAATCTGTTTTAACCCAAAATGTAAAAAAATTCAACTTAAAATAAGTTATAAGATTATATAATCATTTAAAGGGAGAAATAAAGCTTTTGAAGGCATAAGTGACTATAAAAGAAGTTTTCTTCTCAATGAATGGTTTTTGCATCACGTTTCTCGAGGTAAACATTCAATTATAATCTGTTTTAACCCAAAATGTAAAAAAATTCAACTTAAAATAAGTTATAAGATTATATAATCATTTAAAAAAAGAAATAAAGCTTTTGAAGGCATAAGTGACTATAAAAGAAGTTTTCTTCTCAATGAATGCTTTTTCCTTCACGTTTCTCGAGGTAAACATTCAATTATAATCTGTTTTAACCCAAAATGTAAAAAAATTCAACTTAAAATAAGTTATAAGATTATATAATCATTTAAAGGGAGAAATAAAGCTTTTGAAGGCATAAGTGACTATAAAAGAACTTTTCTTCTCAATGAATGGTTTTTGCATCACGTTTCCCGAGGTAAACATTCAATTATAATCTGTTTTAACTAAAAATGTAAAAAAATTCAACTTAAAATCAATTATGAGATTATATGATCATTTAAAGGCATAAGTAAAGCTTTTGAAGGCATAACTGACAATAAAAGAAGTTTTCTTCTCAATGAATGCTTTTTGCTTCACGTTTCCCGAGGTAAACATTCAATTATAATCTGTTTTAACCCAAAATGTAAAAAAATTCAACTTAAAATAAATTATAAGATTATATAATCATTTAAAGGGAGAAATAAAGCTTTTGAAGGCATAAGTGACTATAAAAGAAGTTTTCTTCTCAATAAATGCTTTTTCCTTCACGTTTCCCAAGGTAAACATTCAATTATAATCTGTTTTAACCCAAAATGTAAAAAAATTCAACTTAAAATAAGTTATAAGATTATATAATCATTTAAAGGGAGAAATAAAGCTTTTGAAGGCATAAGTGACTATAAAAGAACTTTTCTTCTCAATGAATGGTTTTTGCATCACGTTTCCCGAGGTAAACATTCAATTATAATCTGTTTTAACTAAAAATGTAAAAAAATTCAACTTAAAATCAATTATGAGATTATATGATCATTTAAAGGCATAAGTAAAGCTTTTGAAGGCATAACTGACAATAAAAGAAGTTTTCTTCTCAATAAATGCTTTTTGCTTCACGTTTCCCGAGGTAAACATTCAATTATAATCTGTTTTAACCCAAAATGTAAAAAAATTCAACTTAAAATAAATTATAAGATTATATAATCATTTAAAGGGAGAAATAAAGCTTTTGAAGGCATAAGTGACTATAAAAGAAGTTTTCTTCTCAATGAATGCTTTTTCCTTCACGTTTCCCAAGGTAAACATTCAATTATAATCTGTTTTAACACAAAATGTAAAAAAATTCAACTTAAAATAAGTTATAAGATTATATAATCATTTAAAGGGAGAAATAAAGCTTTTGAAGGCATAAGTGACTATAAAAGAAGTTTTCTTCTCAATGAATGCTTTTTGCTTCACGTTTCCCGAGGTAAACATTCAATTATAATCTGTTTTAACCCAAAATGTAAAAAAAATTCAACTTAAAATCAATTATGAGATTATATGATCATTTCAAGGCATAAACAAAGCTTTTGAAGGCATAAGTGACTATAAAAGAAGTTTTCTTCTCAATGAATGCTTTTTCCTTCACGTTTCTCGAGGTAAACATTCAATTATAATCTGTTTTAACCCAAAATGTAAAAAAATTCAACTTAAAATAAGTTATAAGATTATATAATCATTTAAAAAAAGAAATAAAGCTTTTGAAGGCATAAGTGACTATAAAAGAAGTTTTCTTCTCAATGAATGCTTTTTCCTTCACGTTTCTCGAGGTAAACATTCAATTATAATCTGTTTTAACCCAAAATGTAAAAAAATTCAACTTAAAATAAGTTATAAGATTATATAATCATTTAAAGGGAGAAATAAAGCTTTTGAAGGCATAAGTGACTATAAAAGAACTTTTCTTCTCAATGAATGGTTTTTGCATCACGTTTCCCGAGGTAAACATTCATTTATAATCTGTTTTAACTAAAAATGTAAAAAAATTCAACTTAAAATCAATTATGAGATTATATGATCATTTAAAGGCATAAGTAAAGCTTTTGAAGGCATAACTGACAATAAAAGAAGTTTTCTTCTCAATGAATGCTTTTTGCTTCACGTTTCCCGAGGTAAACATTCAATTATAATCTGTTTTAACCCAAAATGTAAAAAAATTCAACTTAAAATAAATTATAAGATTATATAATCATTTAAAGGGAGAAATAAAGCTTTTGAAGGCATAAGTGACTATAAAAGAAGTTTTCTTCTCAATGAATGCTTTTTCCTTCACGTTTCCCAAGGTAAACATTCAATTATAATCTGTTTTAACCCAAAATGTAAAAAAATTCAACTTAAAATAAGTTATAAGATTATATAATCATTTAAAGGGAGAAATAAAGCTTTTGAAGGCATAAGTGACTATAAAAGAACTTTTCTTCTCAATGAATGGTTTTTGCATCACGTTTCCCGAGGTAAACATTCAATTATAATCTGTTTTAACTAAAAATGTAAAAAAATTCAACTTAAAATCAATTATGAGATTATATGATCATTTAAAGGCATAAGTAAAGCTTTTGAAGGCATAACTGACAATAAAAGAAGTTTTCTTCTCAATGAATGCTTTTTGCTTCACGTTTCCCGAGGTAAACATTCAATTATAATCTGTTTTAACCCAAAATGTAAAAAAATTCAACTTAAAATAAATTATAAGATTATATAATCATTTAAAGGGAGAAATAAAGCTTTTGAAGGCATAAGTGACTATAAAAGAAGTTTTCTTCTCAATGAATGCTTTTTCCTTCACGTTTCCCAAGGTAAACATTCAATTATAATCTGTTTTAACCCAAAATGTAAAAAAATTCAACTTAAAATAAGTTATAAGATTATATAATCATTTAAAGGGAGAAATAAAGCTTTTGAAGGCATAAGTGACTATAAAAGAAGTTTTCTTCTCAATGAATGCTTTTTGCTTCACGTTTCCCGAGGTAAACATTCAATTATAATCTGTTTTAACCCAAAATGTAAAAAAAATTCAACTTAAAATCAATTATGAGATTATATGATCATTTCAAGGCATAAACAAAGCTTTTGAAGGCATAAGTGACTATAAAAGAAGTTTTCTTCTCAATGAATGGTTTTTGCATCACGTTTCTCGAGGTAAACATTCAATTATAATCTGTTTTAACCCAAAATGTAAAAAAATTCAACTTAAAATAAGTTATAAGATTATATAATCATTTAAAAAAAGAAATAAAGCTTTTGAAGGCATAAGTGACTATAAAAGAAGTTTTCTTCTCAATGAATGGTTTTTGCATCACGTTTCTCGAGGTAAACATTCAATTATAATCTGTTTTAACTAAAAATGTAAAAACATTCAACTTAAAATCAATTATGAGATTATATGATCATTTAAAGGCATAAATAAAGCTTTTGAAGGCATAAGTGACTATAAAAGAAGTTTTCTTCTCAATGAATGGTTTTTACATCACGTTTCTCGAGGTAAACATTCAATTATAATCTGTTTTAACTCAAAATGTAAAAAATTTCAACTTAAAATAAGTTATAAGATTATATAATCATTTAAAAAAAGAAATAAAGCTTTTGAAGGCATAAGTGACTATAAAAGAAGTTTTCTTCTCAATGAATGGTTTTTGCATCACGTTTCTCGAGGTAAACATTCAATTATAATCTGTTTTAACTAAAAATTTAAAAAAATTCAACTTAAAATTAATTATGAGATTATATGATCATTTAAAGGCATAAATAAAGCTTTTGAAGGCATAAGTGACAATAAAAGAAGCTTTCTTCTCATTGAATGCTTTTTCCTTCACGTTTCCCAAGGTAAACATTCAATTGTAATCTGTTTTACCCCAAAATGTAAAAAAATTCAACTTAAAATAAGTTATAAGATTATATAATCATTTAAAAAAAGAAATAAAGCTTTTGAAGGCATAAGTGACTATAAAAGAAGTTTTCTTCTCAATGAATGGTTTTTGCTTCACGTTTCCCGAGGTAAACATTCAATTATAATCTGTTTTAACCCAAAATGTAAAAAAAATTCAACTTAAAATCAATTATGAGATTATATGATCATTTCAAGGCATAAACAAAGCTTTTGAAGGCATAAGTGACTATAAAAGAAGTTTTCTTCTCAATGAATGGTTTTTGCATCACGTTTCTCGAGGTAAACATTCAATTATAATCTGTTTTAACCCAAAATGTAAAAAAATTCAACTTAAAATAAGTTATAAAATTATATAATCATTTAAAAAAAGAAATAAAGCTTTTGAAGGCATAAGTGACTATAAAAGAAGTTTTCTTCTCAATGAATGGTTTTTGCATCACGTTTCTCGAGGTAAACATTCAATTATAATCTGTTTTAACCCAAAATATAAAAAAATTCAACTTAAAATAAGTTATAAGATTATATAATCATTTAAAAAAAGAAATAAAGCTTTTGAAGGCATAAGTGACTATAAAAGAAGTTTTCTTCTCAATGAATGGTTTTTGCATCACGTTTCTCGAGGTAAACAATCAATTATAATTTGTTTTAACTAAAAATGTAAAAAAATTCAACTTAAAATCAATTATGAGATTATATGATCATTTAAAGCCACAAATAAAGCTTTTGAAGGCATAAGTGACAATAAAAGAAGCTTTCTTCTCATTGAATGCTTTTTCCTTCACGTTTCCCAAGGTAAACATTCAATTGTAATCTGTTTTACCCCAAAATGTAAAAAAATTCAACTTAAAATAAGTTATAAGATTATATAATCATTTAAAGGGAGAAATAAAGCTTTTTAAGGCATAAGTGACTATAAAAGAAGTTTTCTTCTCAATGAATGCTTTTTCCTTCATGTTTCCCAAGGTAAACATTCAATTATAATCTGTTTTAACCCAAAATGTAAAAAAATTCAACTTAAAATAAGTTATAAGATTATATAATCATTTAAAGGGAGAAATAAAGCTTTTGAAGGCATAAGTGACTATAAAAGAAGTTTTCTTCTCAATGAATGGTTTTTGCATCACGTTTCTCGAGGTAAACATTCAATTATAATCTGTTTTAACCCAAAATGTAAAAAAATTCAACTTAAAATAAGTTATAAGATTATATAATCATTTAAAAAAAGAAATAAAGCTTTTGAAGGCATAAGTGACTATAAAAGAAGTTTTCTTCTCAATGAATGGTTTTTGCATCACGTTTCTCGAGGTAAACATTCAATTATAATCTGTTTTAACCCAAAATGTAAAAAAATTCAACTTAAAATAAGTTATAAGATTATATAATCATTTAAAAAAAGAAATAAAGCTTTTGAAGGCATAAGTGACTATAAAAGAAGTTTTCATCTCAATGAATGCTTTTTCCTTCACGTTTCTCGAGGTAAACATTCAATTATAATCTGTTTTAACCCAAAATGTAAAAAAATTCAACTTAAAATAAGTTATAAGATTATATAATCATTTAAAGGGAGAAATAAAGCTTTTGAAGGCATAAGTGACTATAAAAGAACTTTTCTTCTCAATGAATGGTTTTTGCATCACGTTTCCCGAGGTAAACATTCATTTATAATCTGTTTTAACTAAAAATGTAAAAAAATTCAACTTAAAATCAATTATGAGATTATATGATCATTTAAAGGCATAAGTAAAGCTTTTGAAGGCATAACTGACAATAAAAGAAGTTTTCTTCTCAATGAATGCTTTTTGCTTCACGTTTCCCGAGGTAAACATTCAATTATAATCTGTTTTAACCCAAAATGTAAAAAAATTCAACTTAAAATAAATTATAAGATTATATAATCATTTAAAGGGAGAAATAAAGCTTTTGAAGGCATAAGTGACTATAAAAGAAGTTTTCTTCTCAATGAATGCTTTTTCCTTCACGTTTCCCAAGGTAAACATTCAATTATAATCTGTTTTAACCCAAAATGTAAAAAAATTCAACTTAAAATAAGTTATAAGATTATATAATCATTTAAAGGGAGAAATAAAGCTTTTGAAGGCATAAGTGACTATAAAAGAACTTTTCTTCTCAATGAATGGTTTTTGCATCACGTTTCCCGAGGTAAACATTCAATTATAATCTGTTTTAACTAAAAATGTAAAAAAATTCAACTTAAAATCAATTATGAGATTATATGATCATTTAAAGGCATAAGTAAAGCTTTTGAAGGCATAACTGACAATAAAAGAAGTTTTCTTCTCAATGAATGCTTTTTGCTTCACGTTTCCCGAGGTAAACATTCAATTATAATCTGTTTTAACCCAAAATGTAAAAAAATTCAACTTAAAATAAATTATAAGATTATATAATCATTTAAAGGGAGAAATAAAGCTTTTGAAGGCATAAGTGACTATAAAAGAAGTTTTCTTCTCAATGAATGCTTTTTCCTTCACGTTTCCCAAGGTAAACATTCAATTATAATCTGTTTTAACCCAAAATGTAAAAAAATTCAACTTAAAATAAGTTATAAGATTATATAATCATTTAAAGGGAGAAATAAAGCTTTTGAAGGCATAAGTGACTATAAAAGAAGTTTTCTTCTCAATGAATGCTTTTTGCTTCACGTTTCCCGAGGTAAACATTCAATTATAATCTGTTTTAACCCAAAATGTAAAAAAAATTCAACTTAAAATCAATTATGAGATTATATGATCATTTCAAGGCATAAACAAAGCTTTTGAAGGCATAAGTGACTATAAAAGAAGTTTTCTTCTCAATGAATGGTTTTTGCATCACGTTTCTCGAGGTAAACATTCAATTATAATCTGTTTTAACCCAAAATGTAAAAAAATTCAACTTAAAATAAGTTATAAGATTATATAATCATTTAAAAAAAGAAATAAAGCTTTTGAAGGCATAAGTGACTATAAAAGAAGTTTTCTTCTCAATGAATGGTTTTTGCATCACGTTTCTCGAGGTAAACATTCAATTATAATCTGTTTTAACTAAAAATGTAAGAAAATTCAACTTAAAATCAATTATGAGATTATATGATCATTTAAAGGCATAAATAAAGCTTTTGAAGGCATAAGTGACTATAAAAGAAGTTTTCTTCTCAATGAATGGTTTTTGCATCACGTTTCTCGAGGTAAACATTCAATTATAATCTGTTTTAACTAAAAATTTAAAAAAATTCAACTTAAAATTAATTATGAGATTATATGATCATTTAAAGGCATAAATAAAGCTTTTGAAGGCATAAGTGACAATAAAAGAAGCTTTCTTCTCATTGAATGCTTTTTCCTTCACGTTTCCCAAGGTAAACATTCAATTGTAATCTGTTTTACCCCAAAATGTAAAAAAATTCAACTTAAAATAAGTTATAAGATTATATAATCATTTAAAAAAAGAAATAAAGCTTTTGAAGGCATAAGTGACTATAAAAGAAGTTTTCTTCTCAATGAATGGTTTTTGCTTCACGTTTCCCGAGGTAAACATTCAATTATAATCTGTTTTAACCCAAAATGTAAAAAAAATTCAACTTAAAATCAATTATGAGATTATATGATCATTTCAAGGCATAAACAAAGCTTTTGAAGGCATAAGTGACTATAAAAGAAGTTTTCTTCTCAATGAATGGTTTTTGCATCACGTTTCTCGAGGTAAACATTCAATTATAATCTGTTTTAACCCAAAATGTAAAAAAATTCAACTTAAAATAAGTTATAAGATTATATAATCATTTAAAAAAAGAAATAAAGCTTTTGAAGGCATAAGTGACTATAAAAGAAGTTTTCTTCTCAATGAATGGTTTTTGCATCACGTTTCTCGAGGTAAACATTCAATTATAATCTGTTTTAACCCAAAATATAAAAAAATTCAACTTAAAATAAGTTATAAGATTATATAATCATTTAAAAAAAGAAATAAAGCTTTTGAAGGCATAAGTGACTATAAAAGAAGTTTTCTTCTCAATGAATGGTTTTTGCATCACGTTTCTCGAGGTAAACAATCAATTATAATTTGTTTTAACTAAAAATGTAAAAAAATTCAACTTAAAATCAATTATGAGATTATATGATCATTTAAAGGCATAAATAAAGCTTTTGAAGGCATAAGTGACAATAAAAGAAGCTTTCTTCTCATTGAATGCTTTTTCCTTCACGTTTCCCAAGGTAAACATTCAATTGTAATCTGTTTTACCCCAAAATGTAAAAAAATTCAACTTAAAATAAGTTATAAGATTATATAATCATTTAAAGGGAGAAATAAAGCTTTTTAAGGCATAAGTGACTATAAAAGAAGTTTTCTTCTCAATGAATGCTTTTTCCTTCATGTTTCCCAAGGTAAACATTCAATTATAATCTGTTTTAACCCAAAATGTAAAAAAATTCAACTTAAAATAAGTTATAAGATTATATAATGATTTAAAGGGAGAAATAAAGCTTTTGAAGGCATAAGTGACTATAAAAGAAGTTTTCTTCTCAATGAATGGTTTTTGCATCACGTTTCTCGAGGTAAACATTCAATTATAATCTGTTTTAACCCAAAATGTAAAAAAAATTCAACTTAAAATCAATTATGAGATTATATGATCATTTCAAGGCATAAACAAAGCTTTTGAAGGCATAAGTGACTATAAAAGAAGTTTTCTTCTCAATGAATGGTTTTTGCATCACGTTTCTCGAGGTAAACAATCAATTATAATCTGTTTTAACCCAAAATGTAAAAAAATTCAACTTAAAATAAGTTATAAGATTATATAATCATTTAAAAAAAGAAATAAAGCTTTTGAAGGCATAAGTGACTATAAAAGAAGTTTTCTTCTCAATGAATGGTTTTTGCATCACGTTTCTCGAGGTAAACATTCAATTATAATCTGTTTTAACTAAAAATGTAAAAAAATTCAACTTAAAATCAATTATGAGATTATATGATCATTTAAAGGCATAAATAAAGCTTTTGAAGGCATAAGTGACAATAAAAGAAGCTTTCTTCTCATTGAATGCTTTTTCCTTCACGTTTCCCAAAGTAAACATTCAATTGTAATCTGTTTTACCCCAAAATGTAAAAAAATTTAACTGAAAATAAGTTATAAGATTATATAATCATTTAAAAAAAGAAATAAAGCTTTTGAAGGCATAAGTGACTATAAAAGAAGTTTTCTTCTCAATGAATGGTTTTTGCTTCACGTTTCCCGAGGTAAACATTCAATTATAATCTGTTTTAACCCAAAATGTAAAAAAAATTCAACTTAAAATCAATTATGAGATTATATGATCATTTCAAGGCATAAACAAAGCTTTTGAAGGCATAAGTGACTATAAAAGAAGTTTTCTTCTCAATGAATGGTTTTTGCATCACGTTTCTCGAGGTAAACATTCAATTATAATCTGTTTTAACCCAAAATGTAAAAAAATTCAACTTAAAATAAGTTATAAGATTATATAATCATTTAAAAAAAGAAATAAAGCTTTTGAAGGCATAAGTGACTATAAAAGAAGTTTTCTTCTCAATGAATGGTTTTTGCATCACGTTTCTCGAGGTAAACATTCAATTATAATCTGTTTTAACTAAAAATGTAAAAAAATTCAACTTAAAATCAATTATGAGATTATATGATCATTTAAAGGCATAAATAAACTTTTGAAGGCATAAGTGACAATAAAAGAAGCTTTCTTCTCATTGAATGCTTTTTCCTTCACGTTTCCCAAGGTAAACATTCAATTGTAATCTGTTTTACCCCAAAATGTAAAAAAATTCAACTTAAAATAAGTTATAAGATTATATAATCATTTAAAAAAAGAAATAAAGCTTTTGAAGGCATAAGTGACTATAAAAGAAGTTTTCTTCTCAATGAATGGTTTTTACATCACGTTTCTCGAGGTAAACATTCAATTATAATCTGTTTTAACTCAAAATGTAAAAAAATTCAACTTGAAATAAGTTATAAGATTATATAATCATTTAAAAAAAGAAATAAAGCTTTTGAAGGCATAAGTGACTATAAAAGAAGTTTTCTTCTCAATGAATGGTTTTTGCTTCACGTTTCCCGAGGTAAACATTCAATTATAATCTGTTTTAACCCAAAATGTAAAAAAAATTCAACTTAAAATCAATTATGAGATTATATGATCATTTCAAGGCATAAATAAAGCTTTTGAAGGCATAAGTGACTATAAAAGAAGTTTTCTTCTCAATGAATGGTTTTTGCATCACGTTTCCCGAGGTAAACATTCAACTATAATCTGTTTTAACCCAAAATGTAAAAAAATTCAACTTAAAATAAGTTATAAGATTATATAATCATTTAAAAAAAGAAATAAAGCTTTTGAAGGCATAAGTGACTATAAAAGAAGTTTCTTCTCAATGAATGGTTTTTGCTTCACGTTTTCCGAGGTAAACATTCAATTATAATCTGTTTTAACCCAAAATGTAAAAAAAATTCAACTTAAAATCAATTATGAGATTATATGATCATTTAAAGGCATAAATAAAGCTTTTGAAGGCATAAGTGACTATAAAAGAAGTTTTTCTTTTCAATGAATGGTTTTTGCATCACGTTTCCCGAGGTAAACATTCAATTATAATCTGTTTTAACCCAAAACGTAAAAAAATTCAACTTAAAATAAGTTAAAAGATTATATAATCATTTAAAGGGAGAAATAAAGCTTTTGAAGGCATAAGTGACTATAAAAGAAGTTTTCTTCTCAATGAATGGTTTTTGCATCACGTTTCTCGAGGTAAACATTCAATTATAATCTGTTTTAACCCAAAATGTAAAAAAATTCAACTTAAAATAAGTTATAAGATTATATAATCATTTAAAAAAAGAAATAAAGCTTTTGAAGGCATAAGTGACTATAAAAGAAGTTTTCTTCTCAATGAATGCTTTTTCCTTCACGTTTCTCGAGGTAAACATTCAATTATAATCTGTTTTAACCCAAAATGTAAAAAAATTCAACTTAAAATAAGTTATAAGATTATATAATCATTTAAAGGGAGAAATAAAGCTTTTGAAGGCATAAGTGACTATAAAAGAACTTTTCTTCTCAATGAATGGTTTTTGCATCACGTTTCCCGCGGTAAACATTCAATTATAGTCTGTTTTAACTAAAAATGTAAAAAAATTCAACTTAAAATCAATTATGAGATTATATGATCATTTAAAGGCATAAGTAAAGCTTTTGAAGGCATAAGTGACAATAAAAGAAGTTTTCTTCTCAATGAATGCTTTTTCCTTCACGTTTCCCAAGGTAAACATTCAATTATAATCTGTTTTAACCCAAAATGTAAAAAAAATCAACTTAAAATAAGTTATAAGATTATATAATCATTTAAAGGGAGAAATAAAGCTTTTGAAGGCATAAGTGACTATAAAAGAAGTTTTCTTCTCAATGAATGGTTTTTGCATCACGTTTCTCGAGGTAAACATTCAATTATAATCTGTTTTAACCCAAAATGTAAAAAAATTCAACTTAAAATAAGTTATAAGATTATATAATCATTTAAGAAAAGAAATAAAGCTTTTGAAGGCATAAGTGACTATAAAACAAGTTTTCTTCTCAATGAATGCTTTTTCCTTCACGTTTCTCGAGGTAAACATTCAATTATAATCTGTTTTAACCCAAAATATAAAAAAAATCAACTTAAAATAAGTTATAAGATTATATAATCATTTAAAGGGAGAAATAAAGCTTTTGAAGGCATAAGTGACTATAAAAGAAGTTTTCTTCTCAATGAATGGTTTTTGCTTCACGTTTCCCGAGGTAAACATTCAATTATAATCTGTTTTAACCCAAAATGTAAAAAAAATTCAACTTAAAATCAATTATGAGATTATATGATCATTTCAAGGCATAAATAAAGCTTTTGAAGGCATAAGTGACTATAAAAGAACTTTTCTTCTCAATGAATGGTTTTTGCATCACGTTTCTCGAGGTAAACATTCAATTATAATCTGTTTTAACCGAAAATGTAAAAAAAATCAACTTAAAATAAGTTATAAGATTATATAATCATTTAAAAAAAGAAATAAAGCTTTTGAAGGCATAAGTGACTATAAAAGAAGTTTTCTTCTCAATGAATGGTTTTTGCTTCACGTTTCCCGAGGTAAACATTCAATTATAATCTGTTTTAACCCAAAATGTAAAAAAAATTCAACTTAAAATCAATTATGGGATTATATGATCATTTCAAGGCATAAATAAAGCTTTTGAAGGCATAAGTGACTATAAAAGAAGTTTTCTTCTCAATGAATGGTTTTTGCATCACGTTTCACGAGGTAAACATTCAATTATAATCTGTTTTAACCCAAAATGTAAAAAAATTCAACTTAAAATAAGTTATAAGATTATATAATCATTTAAAAAAAGAAATAAAGCTTTTGAAGGCATAAGTGACTATAAAAGAAGTTTTCTTCTCAATGAATGCTTTTTGCTTCACGTTTCCCGAGGTAAACATTCAATTATAATCTGTTTTAACCCAAAATGTAAAAAAAATTCAACTTAAAATCAATTATGGGATTATATGATCATTTCAAGGCATAAATAAAGCTTTTGAAGGCATAAGTGACTATAAAAGAAATTTTCTTCTCAATGAATGGTTTTTGCATCACGTTTCTCGAGGTAAACATTCAATTATAATCTGTTTTAACACAAAATGTAAAAAAATTCAACTTAAAATAAGTTATAAGATTATATAATCATTTAAAAAAAGAAATAAAGCTTTTGAAGGCATAAGTGACTATAAAAGAAGTTTTCTTCTCAATGAATGCTTTTTGCTTCACGTTTCCCGAGGTAAACATTCAATTATAATCTGTTTTAACCCAAAATGTAAAAAAAATTCAACTTAAAATCAATTATGAGATTATATGATCATTTCAAGGCATAAACAAAGCTTTTGAAGGCATAAGTGACTATAAAAGAAGTTTTCTTCTCAATGAATGGTTTTGGCATCACGTTTCTCGAGGTAAACATTCAATTATAATCTGTTTTAACCTAAAATGTAAAAAAATTCAACTTAAAATAAGTTATAAGATTATATAATCATTTAAGAAAAGAAATAAAGCTTTTGAAGGCATAAGTGACTATAAAACAAGTTTTCTTCTCAATGAATGCTTTTTCCTTCACGTTTCTCGAGGTAAACATTCAATTATAATCTGTTTTAACCCAAAATGTAAAATAAATCAACTTAAAATAATTTATAAGATTATATAATCATTTAAAGGGAGAAATAAAGCTTTTGAAGGCATAAGTGACTATAAAAGAAGTTTTCTTCTCAATGAATGGTTTTTGCTTCACGTTTCCTGAGGTAAACATTCAATTATAATCTGTTTTAACCCAAAATGTAAAAAAAATTCAACTTAAAATCAATTATGAGATTATATGATAATTTCAAGGCATAAATAAAGCTTTTGAAGGCATAAGTGACTATAAAAGAAGTTTTCTTCTCAATGAATGGTTTTTGCATCACGTTTCTCGAGGTAAACATTCAATTATAATCTGTTTTAACCCAAAATGTAAAAAAATTCAACTTAAAATAAGTTATAAGATTATATAATCATTTAAAAAAAGAAATAAAGCTTTTGAAGGCATAAGTGACTATAAAAGAAGTTTTCTTCTCAATGAATGGTTTTTGCTTCACGTTTCCCGAGGTAAACATTCAATTATAATCTGTTTTAACCCAAAATGTAAAAAAAATTCAACTTAAAATCAATTATGAGATTATATGATCATTTCAAGGCATAAATAAAGCTTTTGAAGGCATAAGTGACTATAAAAGAAGTTTTCTTCTCAATGAATGGTTTTTGCATCAAGTTTCCCGAGGTAAACATTCAATTATAATCTGTTTTAACCCAAAATGTAAAAAAATTCAACTTAAAATAAGTTATAAGATTATATAATCATTTAAAAAAAGAAATAAAGCTTTTGAAGGCATAAGTGACTATAAAAGAAGTTTTCTTCTCAATGAATGCTTTTTCCTTCACGTTTCTCGAGGTAAACATTCAATTATAATCTGTTTTAACCCAAAATGTAAAAAAAATTCAACTTAAAATCAATTATGAGATTATATGATCATTTCAAGGCATAAACAAAGCTTTTGAAGGCATAAGTGACTATAAAAGAAGTTTTCTTCTCAATGAATGGTTTTTGCATCACGTTTCTCGAGGTAAACATTCAATTATAATCTGTTTTAACCCAAAATGTAAAAAAATTCAACTTAAAATAAGTTATAAGATTATATAATCATTTAAGAAAAGAAATAAAGCTTTTGAAGGCATAAGTGACTATAAAACAAATTTTCTTCTCAATGAATGCTTTTTCCTTCACGTTTCTCGAGGTAAACATTCAATTATAATCTGTTTTAACCCAAAATGTAAAAAAAAATCAACTTAAAATAAGTTATAAGATTATATAATCATTTAAAGGGAGAAATAAAGCTTTTGAAGGCATAAGTGACTATAAAAGAAGTTTTCTTCTCAATGAATGGTTTTTGCTTCACGTTTCCCGAGGTAAACATTCAATTATAATCTGTTTTAACCCAAAATGTAAAAAAAATTCAACTTAAAATCAATTATGAGATTATATGATAATTTCAAGGCATAAATAAAGCTTTTGAAGGCATAAGTGACTATAAAAGAAGTTTTCTTCTCAATGAATGGTTTTTGCATCACGTTTCTCGAGGTAAACATTCAATTATAATCTGTTTTAACTCAAAATGTAAAAAAATTCAACTTAAAATAAGTTATAAGATTATATAATCATTTAAAAAAAGAAATAAAGCTTTTGAAGGCATAAGTGACTATAAAAGAAGTTTTCTTCTCAATGAATGCTTTTTGCTTCACGTTTCTCGAGGTAAACATTCAATTATAATCTGTTTTAACCGAAAATGTAAAAAAAATTCAACTTAAAATCAATTATGAGATTATATGATCATTTCAAGGCATAAATAAAGCTTTTGAAGGTATAAGTGACTATAAAAGAAGTTTTCTTCTCAATGAATGGTTTTTGCATCACGTTTCCCGAGGTAAACATTCAATTATAATCTGTTTTAACCCAAAATGTAAAAAAATTCAACTTAAAAGAAGTTATAAGATTATATAATCATTTAAAAAAAGAAATAAAGCTTTTGAAGGCATAAGTGACTATAAAAGAAGTTTTCTTCTCAATGAATGCTTTTTGCTTCACGTTTCCCGAGGTAAACATTCAATTATAATCTGTTTTAACCCAAAATGTAAAAAAAATTCAACTTAAAATCAATTATGAGATTATATGATCATTTAAAGGCATAAATAAAGCTTTTGAAGGCATAAGTGACTATAAAAGAAGTTTTCTTCTCAATGAATGCTTTTTGCATCACGTTTCCTGAGGTAAACATTCAATTATAATCTGTTTTAACCCAAAACGTAAAAAAATTCAACTTAAAATAAGTTATAAGAATATATAATCATTTAAAGGGAGAAATAAAGCTTTCGAAGGCATAAGTGACTATAAAAGAAGTTTTCTTCTCAATGAATGGTTTTTGCATCACGTTTCCCGAGGTAAACATTCAATTATAATCTGTTTTAACCCAAAATGTAAAAAAATTCAACTTAAAATAAGTTATAACATTATATAATCATTTAAAAAAAGAAATAAAGCTTTTGAAGGCATAAGTGACTATAAAAGATGTTTTCTTCTCAATGAATGCTTTTTCCTTCACGTTTCTCGAGGTAAACATTCAATTATAATCTGTTTTAACCCAAAACGTAAAAAAAATCAACTTAAAATAAGTTATAAGATTATATAATCATTTAAAGGGAGAAATAAAGCTTTCGAAGGCATAAGTGACTATAAAAGAAGTTTTCTTCTCAATGAATGCTTTTTGCTTCACGTTTCCCGAGGTAAACATTCAATTATAATCTGTTTTAACCCAAAATGTAAAAAAAATTCAACTTAAAATCAATTATGAGATTATATCATCATTTAAAGGCATAAATAAAGCTTTTGAAGGCATAAGTGACTATAAAAGAAGTTTTTCTTTCCAATGAATGGTTTTTGCATCACGTTTCCCGAGGTAAACATTCAATTATAATCTGTTTTAACCCAAAACGTAAAAAAATTCAACTTAAAATTAGTTAAAAGATTATATAATCATTTAAAGGGAGAAATAAAGCTTTTGAAGGCATAAGTGACTATAAAAGAAGTTTTCTTCTCAATGAATGGTTTTTGCATCACGTTTCTCGAGGTAAACATTCAATTATAATCTGTTTTAACCCAAAATGTAAAAAAATTCAACTTAAAATAAGTTATAAGATTATATAATCATTTAAAAAAAGAAATAAAAGCTTTTGAAGGCATAAGTGACTATAAAAGAAGTTTTCTTCTCAATGAATGCTTTTTCCTTCACGTTTCTCGAGGTAAACATTCAATTATAATCTGTTTTAACCCAAAATGTAAAAAAATTCAACTTAAAATAAGTTATAAGATTATATAATCATTTAAAGGGAGAAATAAAGCTTTTGAAGGCATAAGTGACTATAAAAGAACTTTTCTTCTCAATGAATGGTTTTTGCATCACGTTTCCCGCGGTAAACATTCAATTATAATCTGTTTTAACTAAAAATGTAAAAAAATTCAACTTAAAATCAATTATGAGATTATATGATCATTTAAAGGCATAAGTAAAGCTTTTGAAGGCATAAGTGACAATAAAAGAAGTTTTCTTCTCAATGAATGCTTTTTCCTTCACGTTTCCCAAGGTAAACATTCAATTATAATCTGTTTTAACCCAAAATGTAAAAAAAATCAACTTAAAATAAGTTATAAGATTATATAATCATTTAAAGGGAGAAATAAAGCTTTTGAAGGCATAAGTGACTATAAAAGAAGTTTTCTTCTCAATGAATGGTTTTTGCATCACGTTTCTCGAGGTAAACATTCAATTATAATCTGTTTTAACCCAAAATGTAAAAAAATTCAACTTAAAATAAGTTATAAGATTATATAATCATTTAAGAAAAGAAATAAAGCTTTTGAAGGCATAAGTGACTATAAAACAAGTTTTCTTCTCAATGAATGCTTTTTCCTTCACGTTTCTCGAGGTAAACATTCAATTATAATCTGTTTTAACCCAAAATATAAAAAAAATCAACTTAAAATAAGTTATAAGATTATATAATCATTTAAAGGGAGAAATAAAGCTTTTGAAGGCATAAGTGACTATAAAAGAAGTTTTCTTCTCAATGAATGGTTTTTGCTTCACGTTTCCCGAGGTAAACATTCAATTATAATCTGTTTTAACCCAAAATGTAAAAAAAATTCAACTTAAAATCAATTATGAGATTATATGATCATTTCAAGGCATAAATAAAGCTTTTGAAGGCATAAGTGACTATAAAAGAACTTTTCTTCTCAATGAATGGTTTTTGCATCACGTTTCTCGAGGTAAACATTCAATTATAATCTGTTTTAACCCAAAATGTAAAAAAAATCAACTTAAAATAAGTTATAAGATTATATAATCATTTAAAAAAAGAAATAAAGCTTTTGAAGGCATAAGTGACTATAAAAGAAGTTTTCTTCTCAATGAATGGTTTTTGCTTCACGTTTCCCGAGGTAAACATTCAATTATAATCTGTTTTAACCCAAAATGTAAAAAAAATTCAACTTAAAATCAATTATGGGATTATATGATCATTTCAAGGCATAAATAAAGCTTTTGAAGGCATAAGTGACTATAAAAGAAGTTTTCTTCTCAATGAATGGTTTTTGCATCACGTTTCACGAGGTAAACATTCAATTATAATCTGTTTTAACCCAAAATGTAAAAAAATTCAACTTAAAATAAGTTATAAGATTATATAATCATTTAAAAAAAGAAATAAAGCTTTTGAAGGCATAAGTGACTATAAAAGAAGTTTTCTTCTCAATGAATGCTTTTTGCTTCACGTTTCCCGAGGTAAACATTCAATTATAATCTGTTTTAACCCAAAATGTAAAAAAAATTCAACTTAAAATCAATTATGAGATTATATGATCATTTCAAGGCATAAACAAAGCTTTTGAAGGCATAAGTGACTATAAAAGAAGTTTTCTTCTCAATGAATGGTTTTGGCATCACGTTTCTCGAGGTAAACATTCAATTATAATCTGTTTTAACCCAAAATGTAAAAAAATTCAACTTAAAATAAGTTATAAGATTATATAATCATTTAAGAAAAGAAATAAAGCTTTTGAAGGCATAAGTGACTATAAAACAAGTTTTCTTCTCAATGAATGCTTTTTCCTTCACGTTTCTCGAGGTAAACATTCAATTATAATCTGTTTTAACCCAAAATGTAAAAAAAATCAACTTAAAATAATTTATAAGATTATATAATCATTTAAAGGGAGAAATAAAGCTTTTGAAGGCATAAGTGACTATAAAAGAAGTTTTCTTCTCAATGAATGGTTTTTGCTTCACGTTTCCCGAGGTAAACATTCAATTATAATCTGTTTTAACCCAAAATGTAAAAAAAATTCAACTTAAAATCAATTATGAGATTATATGATAATTTCAAGGCATAAATAAAGCTTTTGAAGGCATAAGTGACTATAAAAGAAGTTTTCTTCTCAATGAATGGTTTTTGCATCACGTTTCTCGAGGTAAACATTCAATTATAATCTGTTTTAACCCAAAATGTAAAAAAATTCAACTTAAAATAAGTTATAAGATTATATAATCATTTAAAAAAAGAAATAAAGCTTTTGAAGGCATAAGTGACTATAAAAGAAGTTTTCTTCTCAATGAATGGTTTTTGCTTCACGTTTCCCGAGGTAAACATTCAATTATAATCTGTTTTAACCCAAAATGTAAAAAAAATTCAACTTAAAATCAATTATGAGATTATATGATCATTTCAAGGCATAAATAAAGCTTTTGAAGGCATAAGTGACTATAAAAGAAGTTTTCTTCTCAATGAATGGTTTTTGCATCAAGTTTCCCGAGGTAAACATTCAATTATAATCTGTTTTAACCCAAAATGTAAAAAAATTCAACTTAAAATAAGTTATAAGATTATATAATCATTTAAAAAAAGAAATAAAGCTTTTGAAGGCATAAGTGACTATAAAAGAAGTTTTCTTCTCAATGAATGCTTTTTCCTTCACGTTTCTTGAGGTAAACATTCAATTATAATCTGTTTTAACCCAAAATGTAAAAAAATTCAACTTAAAATCAATTATGAGATTATATGATCATTTCAAGGCATAAACAAAGCTTTTGAAGGCATAAGTGACTATAAAAGAAGTTTTCTTCTCAATGAATGGTTTTTGCATCACGTTTCTCGAGGTAAACATTCAATTATAATCTGTTTTAACCCAAAATGTAAAAAAATTCAACTTAAAATAAGTTATAAGATTATATAATCATTTAAGAAAAGAAATAAAGCTTTTGAAGGCATAAGTGACTATAAAACAAGTTTTCTTCTCAATGAATGCTTTTTCCTTCACGTTTCTCGAGGTAAACATTCAATTATAATCTGTTTTAACCCAAAATGCAAAAAAAAATCAACTTAAAATAAGTTATAAGATTATATAATCATTTAAAGGGAGAAATAAAGCTTTTGAAGGCATAAGTGACTATAAAAGAAGTTTTCTTCTCAATGAATGGTTTTTGCTTCACGTTTCCCGAGGTAAACATTCAATTATAATCTGTTTTAACCCAAAATGTAAAAAAAATTCAACTTAAAATCAATTATGAGATTATATGATAATTTCAAGGCATAAATAAAGCTTTTGAAGGCATAAGTGACTATAAAAGAAGTTTTCTTCTCAATGAATGGTTTTTGCATCACGTTTCTCGAGGTAAAAATTCAATTATAATCTGTTTTAACCCAAAATGTAAAAAAATTCAACTTAAAATAAGTTATAAGATTATATAATCATTTAAAAAAAGAAATAAAGCTTTTGAAGGCATAAGTGACTATAAAAGAAGTTTTCTTCTCAATGAATGCTTTTTGCTTCACGTTTCTCGAGGTAAACATTCAATTATAATCTGTTTTAACCGAAAATGTAAAAAAAATTCAACTTAAAATCAATTATGAGATTATATGATCATTTCAAGGCATAAATAAAGCTTTTGAAGGTATAAGTGACTATAAAAGAAGTTTTCTTCTCAATGAATGGTTTTTGCATCACGTTTCCCGAGGTAAACATTCAATTATAATCTGTTTTAACCCAAAATGTAAAAAAATTCAACTTAAAATAAGTTATAAGATTATATAATCATTTAAAAAAAGAAATAAAGCTTTTGAAGGCATAAGTGACTATAAAAGAAGTTTTCTTCTCAATGAATGCTTTTTGCTTCACGTTTCCCGAGGTAAACATTCAATTATAATCTGTTTTAACCCAAAATGTAAAAAAAATTCAACTTAAAATCAATTATGAGATTATATGATCATTTAAAGGCATAAATAAAGCTTTTGAAGGCATAAGTGACTATAAAAGAAGTTTTCTTCTCAATGAATGCTTTTTGCATCACGTTTCCTGAGGTAAACATTCAATTATAATCTGTTTTAACCCAAAACGTAAAAAAATTTAACTTAAAATAAGTTATAAGAATATATAATCATTTAAAGGGAGAAATAAAGCTTTCGAAGGCATAAGTGACTATAAAAGAAGTTTTCTTCTCAATGAATGGTTTTTGCATCACGTTTCCCGAGGTAAACATTCAATTATTATCTGTTTTAACCCAAAATGTAAAAAAATTCAACTTAAAATAAGTTATAACATTATATAATCATTTAAAAAAAGAAATAAAGCTTTTGAAGGCATAAGTGACTATAAAAGAAGTTTTTTTCTCAATGAATGCTTTTTCCTTCACGTTTCTCGAGGTAAACATTCAATTATAATCTGTTTTAACCCAAAACGTAAAAAAAATCAACTTAAAATAAGTTATAAGATTATATAATCATTTAAAGGGAGAAATAAAGCTTTCGAAGGCATAAGTGACTATAAAAGAAGTTTTCTTCTCAATGAATGCTTTTTGCTTCACGTTTCCCGAGGTAAACATTCAATTATAATCTGTTTTAACCCAAAATGTAAAAAATATTCAACTTAAAATCAATTATGAGATTATATCATCACTTAAAGGCATAAATAAAGCTTTTGAAGGCATAAGTGACTATAAAAGAAGTTTTCTTCTCAATGAATGGTTTTTGCATCACGTTTCCCGAGGTAAACATTCAATTATAATCTGTTTTAACCCAAAATGTAAAAAAATTCAACTTAAAATAAGTTATAACATTATATAATCATTTAAAAAAAGAAATAAAGCTTTTGAAGGCATAAGTGACTATAAAAGAAGTTTTTTTCTCAATGAATGCTTTTTCCTTCACGTTTCTCGAGGTAAACATTCAATTATAATCTGTTTTAACCCAAAACGTAAAAAAAATCAACTTAAAATAAGTTATAAGATTATATAATCATTTAAAGGGAGAAATAAAGCTTTCGAAGGCATAAGTGACTATAAAAGAAGTTTTCTTCTCAATGAATGCTTTTTGCTTCACGTTTCCCGAGGTAAACATTCAATTATAATCTGTTTTAACCCAAAATGTAAAAAAAATTCAACTTAAAATCAATTATGAGATTATATCATCATTTAAAGGCATAAATAAAGCTTTTGAAGGCATAAGTGACTATAAAAGAAGTTTTCTTCTCAATGAATGGTTTTTGCATCACGTTTCCCGAGGTAAACATTCAATTATAATCTGTTTTAACCCAAAATGTAAAAAAAATCAACTTAAAATAAGTTATAAGATTATATAATCATTTAAAGGGAGAAATAAAGCTTTTGAAGGTATAAGTGACAATAAAAGAAGTTTTCTTCTCAATGAATGGTTTTTGCATCACGTTTCCCGAGGGAAACATTCAATTATAATCTGTTTTAGCCCAAAACGTAAAAAAATTCAACTTAAAATAAGTTATAAGATTATATAATCATTTAAAGGGAGAAATAAAGCTTTTGATGGAATAAGTGACTATAAAAGAAGTTTTCTTCTCAATGAATGGTTTTTGCATCACGTTTCCCGAGGAAAACATTCAATTATAATCTGTTTTAACTAAAAATGTAAAAAAATTCAACTTAAAATCAATTATGAGATTATATGATCATTTAAAGGCATAAATAAAGCTTTTGAAGGCATAACTGACAATAAAAGAAGTTTTCTTCTCAATGAATGCTTTTTGCTTCACGTTTCCCGAGGTAAACATTCAATTGTAATCTGTTTTACCCCAAAATGTAAAAAAATTCAACTTAAAATAAGTTATAAGATTATATAATCATTTAAAGGGAGAAATAAAGCTTTTTAAGGCATAAGTGACTATAAAAGAAGTTTTCTTCTCAATGAATGCTTTTTCCTTCACGTTTCCCAAGGTAAACATTCAATTATAATCTGTTTTACCCCAAAATGTAAAAAAATTCAACTTAAAATAAGTTATAAGATTATATAATCACTTAAAGGGAGAAATAAAGCTTTTGAAGGCATAAGTGACTATAAAAGAAGTTTTCTTCTCAATGAATGGTTTTTGCATCACGTTTCTCAAGGTAAACATTCAATTATAATCTGTTTTAACCCAAAATGTAAAAAAATTCAACTTAAAATAAGTTATAAGATTATATAATCATTTAAGAAAAGAAATAAAGCTTTTGAAGGCATAAGAGACTATAAAAGAAGTTTTCTTCTCAATGAATGGTTTTTGCATCACGTTTCCCGAGGTAAACATTCAATTATAATCTGTTTTAACCGAAAATGTAAAAAAAATTCAACTTAAAATCAATTATGAGATTATATGATAATTTCAAGGCATAAATAAAGCTTTTGAAGGCATAAGTGACTATAAAAGAAGTTTTCTTCTCAATGAATGGTTTTTGCATCACGTTTCTCGAGGTAAACATTCAATTATAATCTGTTTTAACCCAAAATGTAAAAAAATTCAACTTAAAATAACTTATAAGATTATATAATCATTTAAAAAAAGAAATAAAGCTTTTGAAGGCATAAGTGACTATAAAAGAAGTTTTCTTCTCAATGAATGGTTTTTGCATCACGTTTCCCGAGGTAAACATTCAATTATAATCTGTTTTAACCGAAAATGTAAAAAAAATTCAACTTAAAATCAATTATGAGATTATATGATCATTTCAAGGCATAAATAAAGCTTTTGAAGGCATAAGTGACTATAAAAGAAGTTTTCTTCTCAATGAATGGTTTTTGCATCACGTTTCCCGAGGTAAACATTCAACTATAATATGTTTTAACCCAAAATGTAAAAAAATTCAACTTAAAATAAGTTATAAGATTATATAATCATTTAAAAAAAGAAATAAAGCTTTTGAAGGCATAAGTGACTATAAAAGAAGTTTTCTTCTCAATGAATGGTTTTTGCTTCACGTTTCCCGAGGTAAACATTCAATTATAATCTGTTTTAACCCAAAATGTAAAAAAAATTCAACTTAAAATGAATTATGAGATTATATGATCATTTAAAGGCATAAATAAAGCTTTTGAAGGCATAAGTGACTATAAAAGAAGTTTTTCTTTTCAATGAATGGTTTTTGCATCACGTTTCCCGAGGTAAACATTCAATTATAATCTGTTTTAACCCAAAACGTAAAAAAATTCAACTTAAAATAAGTTATAAGATTATATAATCATTTAAAGGGAGAAATAAAGCTTTTGAAGGCATAAGTGACTATAAAAGAAGTTTTCTTCTCAATGAATGGTTTTTGCATCACGTTTCTCGAGGTAAACATTCAATTATAATCTGTTTTAACCCAAAATGTAAAAAAATTCAACTTAAAATAAGTTATAAGATTATATAATCATTTAAAGGGAGAAATAAACCTTTTGAAGGCATAAGTGACTATAAAAGAAGTTTTCTTCTCAATGAATGGTTTTTGCATCACGTTTCCCGAGGTGAACATTCAATTATAATCTGTTTTAACCCAAAATGTAAAAAAATTCAACCTAAAATAAGTTTTAAGATTATATAATCATTTAAAGGGAGAAATAAAGCTTTTGAAGGCATAAGTGACAATAAAAGAAGTTTTCTTCTCAATGAATGGTTTTTGCATCACGTTT